>NW_013952630.1:765453-774612 GCF_001266775.1 Austrofundulus limnaeus
GTGTGTGTGTGTGTGTGTGTGTGTGTGTGTGAGTGTGTGTGTGTGTGTGTGTGTGTGTGTGTGTGTTGGGTAATATATCTCAGTATTCCATTATCATTGAATTGCTCTAGAGCTGCAATAGTCTTTGGAGACGCGTTGTAGCTCTGAGGCTTTCTGTCATCCACTCATTCACACACATCATACGCTCTCACGATTGCTCCCTCTCGCCACATACAAACACCGATGCACACGCTCGATGGAATTCTCTCTAAGGTTAGGTAATTTGGCCCACTTGTGCTTTAACTAGACCTTCAACTCATCTCCTCACACGTCGTTCCAGACAGCCACTCTCTTTTTTTTAATGTCCTCCTGCCTCTCTTCCTCTACGACCGTCCACCACTTGACATCATACAACTTTCATTAAATGAAAAGAGGCCGATGCGCCAACATCCTCATCTCATCCCCTCAACCAGTTTAGTCCCCTGAGGTGTGAAAAGCATGTAGAGCATGAATACCATACCTGACTGTGCAGTACCTTCTACAGCCACCAACTGCATCATCAAGCTGACTCTTTTCTTTAAGTTGAATGCAGATTCTCACTGCATTCTACTCTAATTGGACTGCACTGGTTTTAATTGAATTATAGTCCTAATTTGGACTTCAAATCTTCAATGTTTACATAATGGGAATTGTCAAAATGTATAAAGAAAGTGAAATGACCATTACAGTTTTTCTCAGTTGCTAAAACACCAAACCTTGTTCTTTGAGCCAAATTCTCAGTTCCCCAAACCCATTGATTAAATTGGCCACCCTTTTGTCAGAATACTAAGCACATTTCACCCAGTTAGACACAACATGCAGACCTATTTTCACCCACTAAAACACATTTTCCACTTTGATTCACATGAGTTCCACAATGATAAGCACAGGTAGCTAAAATGAGACACAAATAAAGCACTGTTGCCTGAACTGAAGCACAGCAACTCAAAACAGATCACACATGTCTAATGATGTGACCAAACCAATACAAGGCAGTACAAGGAGCCCTGGTCATCAAAGCTTCACTATGAATAGAAACAATCACAGAGGCAAATACTCTAAATATATATAATATATATATATACACTCATGCAACATATAGACTACAGTTGCCACCTAAGATACATAGAACATCCTGATCCAGACTGACAAACAGGTGATGCTAACCAGCTGGACTTGGTGGTCGACAAACAAGAGAAGAAGGCAGCAGTGATAGATGTAGAGATCATAAGTGGCTGAAACAACAGGAAGAAGAAGAACGAGAAGCTGGACATATACCAATATGAAAAAAAGAAGTTATGGAGAGTCAAAGTATCAATAGTCCAAGTGGTCACTGTAGCACTAAGTGCTGTGACCCCAAACTAGAGGAGTGACTTCAACAGATCCCAGGAACAACCTCAGAGATCTCTGCTTACTTGTAAGAACAGCTAAGATCCTGAACAGAACCCAGAAACTCCCAGGCCTCTGGTAGAGGACCTGAGTTTAAAATGAAGTGGAAGAGTAGGACGAGATACAAGTTTTCCATAAATTAGAGATATAATGTTTTATTTATTTATTTATTACCACAAGTGCTATGCAGGTGTTTTGTTTAGGAAATGCCTTTTCCTTTGTGGACAATAAAGATTATTTCACAAGCTTCATGATCTTATTATTGTGTTTTCTTTTTTCCCTGTTGTGTGTAATGACTGCTCTGTAGTGTTTGTTCTTTTGATTTCTTCCAGGTCTGATTTGACAACATTGTTCAGTTTTGAGCACAGTTTGAACCATTTTGAGGCTGTAGTGTGATTTTGAGCAAAGTTTAAACTATTTTGAAGCTACAGTTCGGTTTTGCTGGAAGAATGAGAGGTTCTGTGAAAGTAGTTCGACAAATGGGTTTTGTGTTTACAGTTTAGAGAAATGGATGGATGGTTTTAAGAAATGTGTTTTAGCAGCTGAGAAAAACTGTAGTATGCATGCTTTTAGCATATCAAAAACTGGACACAGAATGATGGAATTGGACAAATAAAAGATAATTAACTGTCAGATTTTCTGAAAATGATAAAAGTTCAATAAAATGTGAATTTACACTGAAACATTTCTCTAGACGTTTAAATTTTGTTTCAGCTATATATAACTTATGAAAAAAATGTGTTTGGTTAGATTATTTAGATTACTTCCTGGCAGTAAATCATACACCAAGCACATCACTGGAAGCACCCCGAGCTCAACAAAGAGTCAATAGCAACAGCAAAATCTGATTTTTGGAAGAGAAGATACGGCAACTTTTTCACGTGCACAACCCACAGCTCATGCTCATCCCACAAATGCATGTTCCTAACAAATGTGGCACCATTTAAAAATGGTAATTAACAGGCTTTCGAGTTTTATAAGATGTATTGCCAAGAGGCATCATTACAACAATGAAATAAACACTAATTGTCTTACTTTTTGTGCAAAGTAAACATAAAAAGAACTCATGATTCTAACAAAAGCAGTGAAAAAATTGTGACACTGTCTTGACCAAGAAATCAAATTACAGAGACTGAATGTTCTTTGGTTAAAAAAAGAAATATTCTGAACAAACTCTTTCTTTAATATAATTTCCGATTTCTTCTGAGTTACTAAACACGTCAGTCTATTTTCAAAATGTAACTGTGGTAGGCATGAAATTAGGCAAGACAGACAGAGGAAAAATCAACATCATTGTTTTGGAATAGCTCCTTGTGTCAAGTCTGCATACTTGCACACAAATACAAAAAAAAAAAACCCTGCAAAAATAACTAAACAAATTAATAAATCACATTTAAAATTTTGCCATTTTGGAAAGTGGTTTTAGGAAAAATAGGAAAAAAAACCATCCGTTTGTGTGTGGAAGAGAGCAGCAGGGAATATCTAGAATTAGAAATAAGTGCAGTTGTTTGGATTGAGCTGTGATTAATAAAATTATTATTTTTTGTCTCTCTTTTTTTACCAGTCTATGTTCTTCACACGTTACAGTGATGTTTACGATGCATAACAAAAATCTAAACAAGTTTAATGAGTCAAGAGCACAACAATGTTACTTTTTTTTCCTTTACACAATTTACTGGAACTGCACTAATTCACATGAAAGCAACATGCAACCAATGAATCACATCAAATACAGATGTTCTGAGTCCATAACTTTGACAAACTCTTTCAAGTGTAAACAACAAAATAATACCATGTTCTTAAAATAAACAACTTACTCCAAGTTTGTTTTGGTTGTATGATTACTAAAATTTACCATTTTTTTATTGTAGTTATGATCTTTCCTATTGCATTATTGAAGTTTGACTACATGATTTGGCACTTTCTAGAGAAATAAAAAAAAGTGGTTTGCAATTCATGTTTACAATAAAATGAGTCACAGACTCAACATAAGTATAATTTGACCACAGTAACCGGGATTTTGTTGTCAATATAGTCTAAGCTTGTTGACACTGAAGTCCAAACAGAGGCGGTACCACAAGGAAATCCAAAGATCTGATCACTGTTTGTTGAGGAAAGCATCATGCTGCAGCAGCTCATTGGGCTGAAGGGGTAAACAGGGCTGATATTTGCATGAAAAAAGTCCATTCTTCATTATAATGTTTATTTACTTTACCAAAACTTAACTATGCATGATGTATTGCTATCTCATATTTTGCTTAGGCAGGTTTGAAACAAGAGAATAAAAATTCAGCTGTAACATCATGACCACAGATAAATTTAAACAGTGGGATCGTGTAATCAGACTGTTATTGTGTCGTATTTCATTTAGAGCACTGCGTCCTTTAGCCTTTGGGTCGCTAAATTGCTTTTTAGGAATGTGGAGCAAATTCCTTTTACGGCAGCTCCTCTTTCATTTCATAACATTTTTTTGGCAGATTGCATTCTAAAAGTGACCTTACTGCCTTACTGTAAGTTCAGTCAAAGCTTCAGCAATCTTCAGCAGCTGAGATCTGTTCAAATTCTCAAAGATTTGCCTTTGTTCTCATCACCTTTCACCTCCGTTTAGTATTGCAGTCAGTGCTTTTTCTGTGTCTTTTTTTTTCTCAGAAGCCTTTCACTCAGGAAAAGAGTGCTGTAAAATGTCTGGAGAATAGGAACGCTCACTGCTCAATGCAGAATAGTCTTGAATGGTTAAAAAGTAAAGATAATATGAACATACTGTAGTTCACAAATGCAGTCTTCATCAGAATTTAATTGTCTTCAAGTAAAAAAAAAAAGATAAAAAGCAAAATTTGTTCTCATTAAACATGGTTTTAGTCAAACGTGGCACAAATGTGTTTGCTCCAATAGCTTATTGCAGTTTAAAGTAGTTTTTGTGTTTTCATGTATGTACAGTAGGGGGATAGTGCAGACTAAAATACTTAACAGAGAGGCCCCAAAATGAGTCATTTGTTCCCACTGAAAAAACACCTGACTCTAGAAAAAAAAATTAAAAAGCATTTGTCAGAATAGATCACCACCAGTGTCAATTTGTTTGGAAATGTAATCCATCTGCTCCTAGGTAAAAAAAATAAATAAAAAAACAATAAATAAAACAAAATATTGGAATTTCTTGTTAATGAGCCTTCAGGTAACTTTGGTTGTGATTCCATGGTACAACATTAATTATTTTTCATTAAACCAATCTAAAGCAGAGGCACCTTACTCTCAAACGACATTTTCCAGCAGATCATAAATGTTTCCAAAGTGGTCCCAGGTAAAAAAGAATTTTCAATGATTTCAGCAAGTTCAGTGTCTTTGTTTCCTATGTACTGCAGGTTCCCACTGACTGAAACCAGTAATTTGACTGAGTCATTTCTACCTTCTCCTCTCTGTCAACACTCTCTGGTTTAACTTAAAAGAGTCAATCATCAGATATTGTCCAAGATTAACCTTCAGGGTGGATATAGCTCCCTAACAGCCTCGCACAGAGTACCTAGTTGATGTCATCATTTACCCAGAGTGCTTTGCATGTAAATAAAATGGCTCTGTCCATGTTAAAACATGTTTTAAAAAAATCATAAAAACTAAACAGCCTACAGTATTTTTATAGTCTTTATTTTACAGATAAAATAAATGTTTATCAAATAAAGTTTAATGTTACAGCTATTTGTGGATCCCTTTCAACACCTCCAAATGAAGGCAGCCTGAATGCATTATTACCAGATGTCTGAACCACCTCAGCTGATGTATTCTGATGCAGAGAAGCAGCTGATTTATTCCAACATAGTTCTGAAGGATAGTCCATCACTCCATGTTCAAGGCCGAGCCCAAGTGTACCTGAGATCATGTTCTTTCGTCCATAATTTCTCAGAAGATGTGAGAATAGGTGAACCAGTAATACAGAACTTTGTCTTTCAGCTAAGCTCCTTTGTGGCTACAGACAAATCTGATCACCTCAGATCGTGCCCCAATTTCTGAGGTGGGTAGAGTAGCCAGAAATTGTAAGAGCAGCACTACTTCAACACATTTTACTCAAGTAAAAGTAAAAAGTAGCCATACAAGAAGTGACTCAAGTATAGTAGAAAAAATAGTAAAAAACAAAGTATTCAAATACTTGGTAACTGAACAAGACATAAATCATTTAATATTTAAAAAGTATATTATCAGACGGACGAGAAGCAATGTGGAAAAATTGGTATTTTAAAGATCCAAATAAAAATACTTCATATAAATATGATGAAATCAGGCAAAATAAACATTTTCCCAAATTAGTTTAATTCAATACAAACATTATGAAATTAATAAAAACTGCAGGTGTCTGTATCTAATGAGTTTTTTGGTGAAAACAAGCTTGTTCTTCATTTTAGTACTTCATAATAAAATTAATGGTAAATAGGCTGAACTTAGCGCTTTATCAAGTCCCTCCAGACCCCAAAGCGTTTTACACTTAAAGACATTCACCCTCACACATTCACACACTGATGATGGTAAACTACATTGTATGCATTATGACCATTGGCCAAATTGTGCCCTGGGGCACACTGACAGAAGCGAGGCTGCCATGCACAGGTGCCACCCGGACCCTCTGACCACCATCAGTAGGCAAGGCGGGTGAAGTGTCTTGCCCAAGGACACAAGGACTGGGACGGTTGGACGGGGGATCGAACCAGCAACCTTCCAGTTCCAGGACAACTCCATTAACCGCTCCACCACAGCCATATTTTTTATTTTACTCAAGTAAACGTTAAAATTACAACATAGTAAACGTACTCCTAAAAGTATTTTCTTTCCCAAAAAGTTACTCAAGTAAAAGTAACTGAATAATGTAACTAGTGACTACGCAACTCTGCCCAGTTTATAGTTGTATCTCCATCCCACCATGAACCATGAACATGATTCTGAGACAATAAAACTTGAGCCAGACACTTTCCAGTCATGGACCATGGCTCCAGATTGGTTCTTTGATTTTAACTCTACAACAAATGTTAATTTCTTTTGTCATTGTGTTAACAAAACCCACTTAATTGTGGTGAAATTTTAGGAAAGACCCAAATATGTGATCCTGGAGACTGTGATTGTCTCAGTTCTAGATACAAAGCAAGGAAGTCTTCTGTAAAATAAACTCAGAACACAAAAAATAGCATCCAGCTGGAATGTCTGCAGTGCACAGTGCAGCAGAGGACAAATAAGTGTTCCTATTGGAAGATACACTCCATATTTCCAGTTTACCGTGATATATGACATCTTTAATGGCATCAACAGGAAGTTGGCTCATGTGCTGAAAACCAGTCCATTGTGATAAAAAAAAGTGATCTGTGAAGAAACCAGGAATGGATGTGTCTTTGTGTGTGTCTAAAGATCTCTCCTGAAGCATAAAGGGGCTCAGTGCTGGGTGAGGGAGCTATAGCCGAGGAGTACAGAATACTAATTCTGTTGCCACAGTCAACCTGAGTTGCTTTTTCTTTACACGCACAGTTTTGCTACATTAGTTTTAAGGGGAAAAAAATCACCACAGCAACTGTATTCTACAGCCTGCAATTACTCTCTGTCAGTCATATATGTGCTTGTGTGTTTTTTCATTGTGTCTGCATGTGTTTTGGTAGAGTTAAGGGTTATCAAAACACCTGTACGTACCGAGCGCTAGCACAGTGCGAAAATAAACACTTGTCACCCATGCTGCTGAATACATGCGCAATCGAAAAAGGAAAAAAAAAAAAATCACATTTCTCACTGTTCTAATTAACAAAGAAGCTGATTGAATTCCAAGAGGAAAAGATGAGCTGGCTGTTCTGTGTGTGTGTGAGTATGTGTCAGGGTTTAGAAGTGAAAGAGTCTGGTCAGTGTCAGAGTGAACTGGCCCACAAGAGTCTGAGTGAAATTGCTGTTCGCTCTCGTGTTTGTCTTTTTTCCAAAGCCCCCAGTCTGCCGTGTCTATCATGTGCCTACATGTGGAAAATGTAAGACGATGTAGACCGTCTGTTTGGGCAGATGAGCTTTTCAAGTGAAAGCTGTGCAACTGCTGGTGGATGTGATACAAGCGTAGCTGTCGGGATTTTCACTTAGATTTTAAATGTGTAAAACAGTGCTTTAGCAAATGTAGGTATCATTAAAGTTTTAAGGTGCCGGTGACGTGCACATCCTTCACACAGAAGACAAAAAAGGGGAATAATATACATGTTTTACTCACTTTGTCACATAACTCACGTTTTCTTTTGAGCTTGGCTTAGCCAAACTGAAACAGGAAGTGACATCAAAGGGGGACACTTTCAGAAAGGCTTTTTTTTAACTATGACTTTTTCAACTCTCTCTGATGGTGACTCAAAAGCATCTAAAGAACAGAACATTCTTGAACGTTTGTGTTATTAGTCGTAGCAATGGTCTGTTCACATGCAGATATTCCACTTTGACATCACTTTCCGTTACTTCACATATGAATGTCTCAACAATTGTTTATCTCATATTGCCATCTTTCCAAAAATACATACCTATTGTTTACAATAATTTGATGTCACAGGTGCTTTATTCATGCAAACGTGTGAGGTATTTTTGAACAGTAACAAGTTATTTAGTTGATAATGTAATATAGCAGAGACATAATTATTCAAGACTGAAAACACTGCAGATCCCATTTTCTGAACCACTCGGAGTTATTGTTTGATAATGCAAAATTTACTATGATAGAAAAAAATGGAATTACACAACAGTAAATAAATAAATACATTTTTTTTCACATTTGAGACAAAAGCTTCCACTTTCAGTTCCAAGTTAAAGTGTGGAAGCCAAGTAATTCAATTAAAAGACAGCTTTAGTTATTGCAGTTTGATGAATGAGCTAATACATCCAAGATGGTGTAATTTCCCACTGTATGACTGATGAGTGGTTGAGAACAACCATGTCTCCCACATACTTTTGTATAAAGATAACTCTTGCACACACAGACATCTTGTCAGGTTCTATCGAGTATCTTTACAATTCATATAACACCAGAAATTTATGCGCACAATCCTCAACATAGACCATCAAAGATAATTCATTTTTTCTTACTTTTTATAAGGATAGAAACCACAATGTAGAATAAAAAAGAGCTCTGTATCAAGATTCAGATTGCAGTATTAACCTTGTATACCCCGCGGTTCTCAATCACTCTGACAAAAAAAAAGGGGAAATGTGGCATCCATCATGCTTCACTGTGACAGCAGCGGGGTTGCTGTTTCCACAAATGTCACAGAAGTGCATCCATATCAATTCTAGAGCAGTGTGATTAAAAAAACTAATAATAACATGAATGGAAATATAAACAAAATTAATGATTGTACAAATGTGAACCTTAACATTCATAAGCAGAGCAACCTGACACTCAGTAAACTTAAGATTACAATGTGGATGGACTATTTCCTTAGTATGTCACTACAAAGTTCTTAAAGGGGCAATGCCATGTAAAATCAACTTTTTAGAGTTTTATATCATGTTATAATGTTATACTCACATAAAAAAACATGCCCCAAATCCTTGCTCTGACTCATACAGCCATGCTGAGGAGCAAAACAACAGGTGGGGACCAGAAACGACTTTTGGTACCAGAAACACCCCTGGTACGTGTCTTTAAGCCGAACTTCCTCATGGCGGAGCCCCCCACCCCCCAAATTTTTTTTCAATTCAATGCCTTTTTAAAGACTTTTTAAGGATCTGCAGGAACCCTGTTTTATTTTGACCGGTTGCTTCTGCCGG
>NW_013952630.1:775211-777204 GCF_001266775.1 Austrofundulus limnaeus
ATTGACAACAGTTATAATGCAGCCTAACAACACTGGTTATTAAAACACTCTAAAAACTTGTATCACTTGAAGGACCAACCGCACCCAACTCCACAGCTGAAAATGTGTTTGAATAGCATCCAATATTCTATTTGCTATCTCACACTGGCTAACTGAATTATAAATTTGCAGTGTTGTATATAGTACATAAATGTGATACTTGAGTAAAAGTACAAGTATATTATCATAAAGTTACTTTGGTAAAAGCTAAAGTTTCCTCTAATAAAATAACTTGAGTAAGTCTTAAAGTATCAGAATTATTTTGTACTTAAATATCAAAAGTAAATTTCTCACATAAAATGTACTTACAGTAAGTAATAAAAGTAAAAGTATTGAGTACACATGAATGTTTAGATTTTCCAAAATTCATTTTTTTGGGAGGTGACCTCTTCAATTTTTTTTTCTAAAGGCATGCAGCTTTGATAAATTCTTTACAAACTAAATCCAATATCAGAATGGTATATAATTAAACGTCTCATCCAACCACAGTTAAAGGAGGAGGCACAGTTTATCAGGATACTATTTTATCAACAACAAGCCGAAATGAAATAAAAGTAGTGTTCTACTTCTTACCTTTTTTTAAAAATGCAAGGAGTAAAAAGTACAGATAATTGTGTGAAAACGTAACGAGTAGAAGTAAAAAGTAGGCTGAAAAATAATTACTCAAATAAAGTACAGATACCCAAAATTTATATTTAAGTACAGTAATAAAGTATTTGTGCTTAGTTACTTTACAACTCTGTAAATCTGTTTGACTCCAAAAATGTGTTACCTGTTGTAACCAATAATATCTGTCTTAGGGTTTCATAAAATTTTCTTTGGCGATTCGTGAAACATTTTGAAACGAGGCAGACAAAAAGCAAATATACATCCACAAGCAATTACATAATTTTGTAGATTTGTTGGAAACTTGAAAGGTAAGTGTTAGATGTCTATGTGTAGTTTATGATCTATTTTTTAAGGGAAGTCCTTCATTTCTACTGTTGGCAATGTGCTGCTCAGGATAGGAGACTGTGACTAAGATTCAACACAATCTGCTAACTTTTTTAGATTGTTTTTTGAACAGTGCACTGAAACAAAAAATGTTGTGACTTGGTGCTGTAGAAATAAACTGAATTAAATTGAATTGAAAAAAGTGAAGATACATTAAATTTCTAAAACTCACATTAGAAAATGGATAAGTCACACTTAAATGCAAGCATTGTGCCATATTGTTGGCTAGTTTGTGTGTTCATTTCTTTTCCTTTTGATTCACAATGCAAAAGAAAAAAATAAAATAAAATCTGAACAAAGTTTTAGTGAAGAATAAATGTGTTCAACAAATGTGAAAGAAAAACATGTTTTTTCACCTCTTCCATATAAATTATTTATGCACACTGGCATTCTGCATGCACACATTTTCAAACCTAGCTGAGCTATTTCAAGGCTTATTGAGTTTCTTTCACTTATTTGTTATTTTTGATGAAGTATCCATAATTAAAGAGAAAGAATCATGGGTTTGAACCTCTTTGATATTTCGGACTAAACTCTTTATTCATAAAGACGTGTACAGGCATGCAGTAAATGTAGATAAATGTGCATGTGTGACATATTCCTGAGGTAAATAACAAAAACAAGGATTGATGCCAACATAATCCCATAGTTATCTATCAGTAGGAAGAAAATAGCAAAGTTGATTTGCATTACATTTTCAGGCAGCATTCCCCCTTAATATGTAATTTATATGGAAATGAGAAAATATTTGTTTATCTATATTTTAAAGGGATACATGATTCTGTGTCAACGTAATACACTTGTCACTTTGATGGACAGAGACCCATGACATCTTCTGCTGCAATGAAAAAAATCAAATAAATAAACAGCAACGTATAGTAAATTTAGACACTTTAGAGGCAACGTTTAGCAATTATTCAATAAGGTATGTTTATTTTGTATATATATATATATATATATA
>NW_013952630.1:778579-780028 GCF_001266775.1 Austrofundulus limnaeus
GTTGATGGGTAAACATTTAGTAACATGTGTTACACAATATTTGGTTAAAGCCTGGGATTAGAAAACAAAACTATATATACTGTATATATAATAGTCCTTTAGTAAATCCTGTCCTTAGTGTTTATTAAAGTCTTAATTGGCAAGATCAAACAAGCTGCAGCTACTCTAACTAAATATTAGTGAGTACTGTAACATAATATAGAATGAGCTCAGCAGATTTCACTTATCAGCGTAGGATTAATGCAATGATCAGCTGTAGTTTTGCAAGTCTGGTCTTTTTTCTGGAAGGAAACATATTGTATCCAGCATGGCATTTGTTCTATTTCAAAGGCAACGTGGAAATGCATCAGCACTATTGGAAAGCACACACTTGTTTGTAACACTTTCTATTATTAAACTGTTAAACAACACACAAAAGCATGAAAATCTCTTTCTGATATGCATGAATTGTCCATCACTCTGTGTTGTTGTTAACAGTCTGCTATAGCATTTTTATGACTCAATATTAAGTCATAAACATCACATAAATAAAGCATTTAAATATGTAGTAATGAGAGTTAAACAGCAACATTGTGTTTTCTTCTTTTTTTTTTGATAATTCATATGAAGAAATTTAAAGTTAGGACGATTAGTAATGATGTTAAAAGCACAACACTACATTCTTAAGTTCTCCTTGTTGTAATGTTGACAGTGTTTATACCTAATTCAATCAAAACACAATAGATTAGTTACATGTCCGAAATATCTGTGACAACACATAATTAAACGTTGAGATGACATTAGCTGAGGATTTTGTCTGAATGCCTGTGATTCAGCCGTAGGTCAGTAGGGGGCGAACGCAGGCATTGAAGAACCTGTATAAATTGATAAACTTCCTGGTTTTTCGGCAGTGTTGGTTTCCTGTCAGCTTGAGTGACAATAAACCTCACTCAGATCCAGAATTCTGGTGATGTATGGTTTGATTCCTTCTACAAATCATTTTATTTAACAATGGTGTATTTTTAATATCGACTTCAGTTTATTGAATACAAATTTTCTTACACATATATTATTTTAACTATGTATTTATTTAGGTACAATCATGCCATCATTATGATTTTTTTCTTTTTTCTTGGTATGCTTGAGATGAGTTAAAATGAACAGATGCTGAAGCGTGTCTCAGGACTGACCCAGCAAACCCCAACACACTCGCTCAGGCAACTTCACACCCTTAACCTCACTGTCATGGAAGGGGGAGAAAAAAAATACAACTAAATGTCACCATCTGTTGAGTGTTTGGACAGAATCTGATGCTGCAGACATACACACAGACTTTTTTTTTTTTTTTTTTTACGGAGCTGGCTGTGAGGCAGCCAGTCACCCTGCACACAGCAGAGTGGCATGTGTGTGTATGTATACACTGGTACATCTGCATAATTCTCAACCTGTGTGAGTGTGTGTGTATGTGAG
>NW_013952630.1:780713-786067 GCF_001266775.1 Austrofundulus limnaeus
TATATATATGTCTGTGTGTATGTGTTAAGAAAACAAAGCCTGCATCTTTTCAAAAATAAAAACGCAGCTTGTCCCCTTACATCACAATATTACACCGTGATAGCAGCACATTTTCAAGATCTCTTTCATTATGAAGAAAAACTAAACTGCTTTGCTCAGGGTACTCATCAAATAGGAGTTTCCTGGTATTTTCTGCCCCACTCTGGCATGACTCCCTCAGAATATGCCAGGACACAGCTATGCACTGGAAGATCATGCCATGCTAGCGTGACACAACCACCATTAGTATTACATCCGTGCTAAATTTGTCACAATTACAGTCATAGCTTAGGCATGAGGCCAGTGGGGTCAATCCTATTGAATTTGCTGACAACGGTTTCCAACCCCACAATAAATTGCCAAATGACCTCTGCCAGATTCTGCTTCATTTATTGTATTTTTTTCCTTTTTTTTTTTTTCCGGTATGGCAGGGATGTCAGTCTCAACACTTCAATCACTTAATGACATTAAAATAACTGTTGGATTCATGAAATGTGTTTTTACCTGATTATAAAATAGGAGATTTTTTATTTTTATTTTGATGCCATGTTTAAAAAAATGCTTGCTGAAAACTAGTAATATCAAATAATGCAAAGCATTTTAGAGAAACTATAGATAGAAAGAAAACATGTTGATCACTAACTAATTAGAAAATTTGGCATTGTCGTTAGATTAGACCAGTGGTTCTCAGACTATTTTCCTCAAAGCCCACTTTATTACCTCCAAGCCAAGCTGAACCCCCATTATCCAATCCCTTACTTCCTGCCTCTCCCAAAGGTGCATTGAACCTTTATCTCTTCATCAAAATAATAAAATAATGCTGTGAATAGTTGAAAACTTTTGAGAACCACTGAGTTAAATGGCATTGTATGTATCTAAAAAAACATTTTGCAATTACACTTATGAGTTCTTAGCTTTCTTAAAAGGCAGTCTCAAGGTTGCTCTGTAGTGTTATAGATCAAAAGTGTTGAGAAGACGAATAAAAGGCAGGCAAAGCTCAATTTATTGTCTATGTCGAGAAAAATGTTGCAGCTAAGTGGGGAAAGTGCAGTGAAAAGGGCAAAATGTTGGATGTGTGTAGTTGTGGTTGTGTGTGTGTGAACATTTCTGCTTGTTGGACAGGGTACATTTAGTGTGTACGTTCACATTTTTTACCTGTATGTCAGTAAAAAATGGGAACCTGATTTTTCATCACCAGTGCATGAATGATAGAAAATTCCTCCATAAGTTGTGCCTTTTTTTTTCTTCTCCTTTTTCAAATCCATGAATAAAAGACGTTTGCTTATGCTAATAAACTGTGTGCAGAATACATGTGTGTAAGTGTGTGATCATGGTGACAGACTGTCACAGATATTGCTTCACAGACAGACATGCAAAGGTTTACTATACAAAAAATTATGATTTTGAAATACAGTATTTGATATTCCATATTTTTTGTTAGAAATTATGAAAAGGTCAGTTTTGTTTGAAAAGCTAATTGCTAAAATTAGTTTATTTACCAAGTACCGCCACTGAAAATATTCTCTGTGATAGGGGAAAAAAAAAATAAAAATGCAGGTACACACACACATTTTTTCTTCTATCCTCATGGGGACTTTGCATTGACTTCCATTCATTTTCCACTCATTTCCAAAGCCTATCCCTGGCGGCTGAAACACCCGTGGACCCAGTGAACACTGCTGATGATTAAGTCCTTAAATCTTTTTAGCACTAAATACAACTTAGTACTGATGCATACTACTCCTGTACTAACTACGCAAAAAAGCTAGGCCTCCAAAAGAGAGTATAAACCTCCCAAAAATTAGATGTGCTCATCACCAATTCTATAGCTACAGGAACAGCTTAAAAAGTAAACAAAAACATTATAGTGTTTCCCCTAGGAAATTGATCTGGGGGGGGMACTTGTTTTATGAAAACATAAATTTACGTGACTCACCTTCAATTATGGTAATAAATTTACACATACATGAATATTTAATTGCCCAACTACATCCTAAAGTTAAGGACTCCTCATGATAATTATTAATAATAATTAATTATTATTATTATTTTTTGTCTGTCAATCGTAGCAAATTATTATTGATAATAAGTGATTAGAACTGTGTGCAGCAGACGATCTGAGTCCAGAGTTCTCAGTTCTCAACCTTCTGGAGCTCTTCTGTGTGACTCTAGGTGTGACAGAGTGTGGATGGTCGGTTGTCTCTTTTGTGTCCCTGATGGAAACTGGAGACCTGACCAGGTGTCTCTGGTGAACTGGAGACCTGTCCAGGTGTCTCTGGTGAACTGGAGACCTGTCCAGGTGTCCTCTGCCTTCACCCAAAGGCAGCGAGGACAGGTTCCAGCCCCACCCTGACCCTGATTAGGAACAAGGAGGACAGGAGGAGGATTTTTCTTTATAGCTGGAAACAAACATTTAAATTATAAAATATTATTTATTTGATGCTAATCTGAATCAGTTTGGTGTTGTTTGTAAATATACTGTATTTGACAGTTTTGTAGGAATGAACACGTTTGTAATGTTTGTTCAAAATAAACCTGCTTCTTATGACGTCTGTAACATGTTTTGAATAAAATATTATCAGTAAAAAAACTCAAATCATGTACTTTCTAAGAATTTGAACTCTCTTGTATATATAAAGGATAACGTTTAGAAAATGCAGTTATGCAACTATCAAAAAAAAAACTTCCTCTCAGTCACTGACAATAATTTGTTTACCACATTTCAAAGACCGATTATTATCTGGGCCCTTAAGGGTTAATGCTCCTGAACAGGACTGTCTTTCTGACCTGCAGTGTGAGACAGAGGAGAGGAGAGGAGCAGCTCAGCTCCATGTTTGAGTCCAGCAGGACCAGTACAGCAGCTGATTCTGTTTGAATTTGAGTTTACAAACTACTCTGGTTCCTTTTTTAAAAGTTGAGGACCATTCCAGCTGCGCTGCTGATCAGCGCTATTTATAGAACATGAACAGACTCGCGGGAACCTGGTCGCACGCGGGGTCTGTGTTGGTGATTCTAAATTATTGATAAGGTAACAATGCTGTGGCTTCACCTGTGGCATTTTATTTTAAAGAAAGAAAAAGTAGCTTGCAAAGTTGTCGCATCGGTGCTACGTGATTAAAAGCAGAGTATTTATCGCGTATCTTTGGCTACGTTCACACTGCAGGCAAATCCGACCCAAATCCGATTTTTTTGACCCATCTGACTCATATCCGATTTTTTTTTATGACAGTCTGAACGAGACAAATCCGATTTTTTCAAATCCGACCCAGGCCGTTTCAGTATGTGGTTTAAAATCGGATACATATTTGATGTTTTCAAAGTGACTGCAGTGTGAACGCTCATGTCACATTCCATCTGACTTTTTCATCAGTGAGGTGGGGGTGAAGGATCGATAAGACACTAACCTCAAGTCTCGCTGTTTAAATCTGTAGRTCCGTGTGTTTACAGCTCCAAAACACAAGTCCAGTTGCTTCATCTTTTTACTTTTCATTTTCCATGTAGATAGTATGATAATAATGGTCCAGCCTGGGTCGAAGAGTATCGATCCTAAAGTTCGATACTCGGTCGATACTTTTTTTCAGCTCGTAGTTTCGTTCAAAAAAAAAAAAAAATCACTGGAGCATCACGGCCAGAGGCAGGTTCAGATATAAGAACTGAACTAAAGAATCCTGTCAGATAATTATTTAATCGGCTCTGATTATACAACAACTTTCGATTCAATGCGCAAAATGTAGCATCCATGCTAGCTCTGTAAACAAACAAGCCGGCTGATGAGACGTCACGTCTTTTACTGTGCATGCGTGTCACATCAGTGCTGTGGAGCGTTCACACAGGGGTCTGATACAGGTCACATTTAAAATGTAATGTGAACGTTCACACAAAAAGATGTGATTTTTTCAAAAAATCGGAACTGAGCATTAAGCCCTGCAGTGTGAACATAGCCTTTGTGAGGACCACACACAGCGCTCAGCCTCGCTCTGCGCCGTCTTTTTTTCCACAAGTTTGGCGAGAGGTGGATATGGAGGGGCGCAAAAAAACAGCTCTGGACTTGATCTGGACTTATTTAAATAAAAATGACTACATGCCGTGAAATTCTTAGAGGGGCGGGCTGTCTCGTTGGCAGGGGGTGGGCCCCCCTGTATAATGGTAGGGGAAACACTGCGTTACAATTTAAAACAAAAGAACTACATTTCTTCTGATTCAACCTAAAATAGGCACATAACTGCACCATCACCAGGTAGGAGGATTCTACCACATTTAGACCAGTCTCCCAGCTAAAACTAACCTCAGTGAACTGTAAACAGTCACTGGAAGGAATTCTTCTAAACAATCTAAACATTCCTTTTGATTAGATTACCCCACTGTAAACATCCTATATACACCTACCACCACCTAACTACTCCTGATCCCTTTCCTAATGCTGGCTTTCCTCTCTCTACTCCTCCCTTTTCCAAAGTCTCCACCCACCTTACAAAACACAGCACATGACAAACACTAAATATACTGAGTGAGTTCTACTCAAACAGTACGCCTACACCCACCGGAATAAGCCAGCCATATTCCATTACATCTTCCTGCACACAAACCAATTGGCTGTCTCCAAAGGTCTCTTGGAACCGCCAACTTGAACCAAATTCCCCACCTAAAAACAGCCAAGTCATGGACCAGGCTTTTGTCCATAAGGAAAAGTTGGTCCACATAAGGATGCGTGTACTGGTAAAACAATGAAAAAGTGTCCCCAAAAGATAACAAAAAACACTTATAAACAGTTACACACACATACATGCAGTCTGTTTTTTTTTCTCTGCTAGTTGGAGATCAGACATGTTCTTTCTTGTTTCACCACCAGTCCAGTTTGAGGGGTGTGCATATATTCTGGTACCCACTTTTAGATTACGCTTTTTTGTTTTCCGCTTTAAAACCACAGTGGTGATGGAAACGAATGTGTTTTTGGCTGGTGTGCTCCCAACAAAAAAAATTAATTATTTATTAATTTTTTTTTAATTTAAAATAGAAAAATAAAAATCACGTAGTGATTGGTGAAATTTGGTATTTTGCTACAGGCATGATTTTTGTCTCTTGCCAAAATAATAGTCATAATAATTATCCAAATACTTTCACAAATACTAAAAATAATTGTCCATGCCTAGTTTAGAAAGATACTGAGTGCCCAAAATTCTGATGATAATGTTGCCAATCGAAAAAAAAAAGATTTAATTTTACAAACAGAATAAAAAACAAAGAATTTCTGTAGCACACACACACACACACACACACACACACACACACACACACACACACACACACTAATGTAT
>NW_013952630.1:786147-792236 GCF_001266775.1 Austrofundulus limnaeus
GTGTACAATGTACAATGAATCACTGAGATATTATTGGACAGTATAGGCACAAATCAGAAACTAAAACCTTTGTTTGTTAGTTTGTCTTGTGCCATCTTGACCCTTTTATCTTGAAAAAGACAGGGATTTTCTGTTCAAATAAAATTGTGGGTTATTTCGTACAGGGCCTGTAACATGTTTTATACACATATCTCTGTGATACAAAGAGCTAATTCAAATTTATTCCATGCCTTTTTTTTTTCATTATTATTTTCATTTTTCTCGTAAAGCAGGTAAGGGCTTTTGAAAGTTTCTTATTGTGTTGTGGTGGGATTGTGGAGGTGCTGCTTTCTGTTATCTCCCAATCTACTTTCTTTTATGTAACATCTTTTCCCTCTCCAGCTGCAGTGGAGCAGATCAGGCTCTCCTCTCTCTTTGAAGTGTTGCCAGCCTGAGTATTTATTTCATTATCTCCTCTCCCTCTCTGTTTCCTCTCCTTGTTTTTAGGGCTCGGCATCAAGGAGAAGACAGGAATCGAGGCAAGGAAAGCTGACGCTGCAGGTGCAGGCCTGAAAACTCTAGACTGTGTGCGTTAAACTGATCTTCCTGTGGACAACAATTCTTTTACAGGGAGTACAATCATACAGACATAGAAATGATGCATAGGCAAGAATCTGAGTTCTTTTTTATGTATTCTGAAAAAAGTGTCGCGGTTTAGGTTCTTGGCGCTTTGTGGTTAGACTGGAATGATCATGTGAATCATATGCATGCATGTAATGTATTTGGGAGTCAAAAACATCAATAAGTAACTATTTAGTGGTGAAAATAATAAATTTTCAAATTTATTCAATCTTTTAAGGAGTGAATATTGTTATTAGATAACAAGAACTGCAGCATGTAGAACAGTTACACTGGTTGTGTTATAAACTGCAGGAATGTGTCCAAACATGATGTTACTTCATTGTATAAACATGTTTCTCTCTAAATGGAGAAAATGAAAGACAGATAGCTCTAAAGCTTCAAAATTAAACACTTGTAGCCTGTGAACCATTTGTATTTTCACCACTTGTGACAAAAACTGTTTCCTAAACTTTCACAGATATACGTTTTCAATGAAAATGAGATATGGCTTGAATATAGCATGAGTAAATTTAATGTATTTGAATGGCAAAAGACTAAGACATATGTATATATCAAATATTTCCTACCGAAGCACATTAGCTAAATTACTTAATTTGTTTTAGGGATTTAGGAAAATGAAATAAGCCTATATCACTTATTTTATTTGCAGGATTTTTTAAGGTTTACTGCAATATATATATATATATATTTAATTGTGGCAAAACTGAAACATTGATCCTTCTCATCATCACCTGATATGGATCAATGTGATATGGATTGCAGTCTCGTAAATTGCACTGAAACAAAGGTGTAATTTTTTTTCATGACAGACTTTGTCATATTGAGAAGCATAGTATAAAAAAATCAATCTAATATTGTATTTTAAAAAAAAGCTGGTTATTTAAACCTCTATTTTCTAGACATACTTTGATGTGTACAGCACTGCTGTGGTACCAAGAGACTAAATGACAACAAACATTTATGGAAACTGTTTCTTCTTCACTCTATTCAGCCTGCAGTGCATATCCTAAATCTGAGCATGGGAATGCCCACTAAGTTAGCATCCTACAGAGTGAGGAGTAAAATAGACATAACTGCTTTGGTCCAATGACCACTAGAGACATGCAGGCACTGGTGGATGGTGTAAGTGTGTAAAGTAAATGGATGGATGGATTCAACAGTAAATCCAGTGTCCAATCATTTACACTGTGTAACTGGCAGAGATGCTGTGTTCATGTTGAGATTTGTCTTTCCATGTTACACATGGTATTTTAATTAAAAGTGTTGTCATTGAGTGACACAAGATGCAACCTGAATGTGACGTCCATGTGTTGTTTCATTTAGCATTAGTTCCGGTTATGACAGTTTGCAGAGACTGAACCGGATTGGAATATTGTAAGTTTTGTTTGTTCAGCTTGTAGAGTGCTGATGAGGAAGACAAAAGATCCATTGTTTTATTGTGTGTGATTTCTGTTTTCTATCTTTATGAAGGTGTTTCAGAACAAACGTTGCAGCCAAGATGTGTCTGTGTAACATGGGCAATGAGGTGTCTTATTGCCACTAAATTTAGCCATTGTTGATCTGCTGTTTATCTGTGTGCAGGCTTTGTGTGAAACTCCGGAAGTGTAATTTTATGGTTTATTGTTTGTGTTTTAGTTCTCATGCTGGCAAAAGTGGTTTGAGAATGGATGCAACAATGAAACACCATTGGTTAATAAGAGCTTGTCCTTTGTCAGTTTCTTGAGGGAGCAACACACAACACAACGCAGCCATGATTCTCCTCCCCAAGTGTTTAACAATCATTCACACTTTGAATCATCTTACATTGGTCAGAGAGTCTGGCAAACATTTTATTAGTCTAATATTTCCCTGAGGAAGTGCAGGAAAATATCTTGAAGAACTTAAATAAATGTCTGGCTACCTTTATTAAGCCAGAGGATGCTTTGTTATACACCACAACCACATTATTAGGTGTCTTTTGACTATTGACATGAATTTGACTTTAAAACCACCAGTCTAAATATGGGTTATTACTTGAATAATCAAAAAAAAAAAAACTCTTCACATGGAGTTGACTTTAACATAACTATTCTTCAACAATAATTATCACTTGAGCAATCAAACGGCACACAGAGAAAGACATATACAGTATAGCCCTAGGCTAAAAAAGAGGCAAGCAAAGAAAAAAAATCAAAGTTGATTCTCACATTATTCAACTGAAATTATTAATTTAAAATATCTATTTTTTTCTTATTTCTTTCTGCTCAAACATAAATGTGACTAAAAGGTTCTAGAATTAGACAAAAACAGGCAATTACACATCCTTGTGTTTTAAAATTGATTTTTTGTGTTTAAGGTTTTAATTTTGAATAGATTTGTGGTTAAAATAGGTTCAAAAAAGTATGCAGAGACTATATAATGGACTGCTTAATTGACAAAATATCTCAGTCAATGTTCAAATTGAACTATCCCGTAATTTAGCACAGGCTGGAAAATAATTAATGCAAATGTTTAAAATTCATTTTTTAAATTAAATTAGTTGAATAAAAGGTGCATTCCTTTGCAACTAAAAGGCAGACACTTCATCATGCCTTGTTACAAAAGGCATTTTCAAAAAATTAAAAATAAAAACTGAGGTAAAATCTGACCTGTTAGCAGCTGATAGTTATTCAAACACATACTCTGATGGCAAGAGGCGGACAAAGTACTTTGTTTCCTTGCTTGAGTCAAAGTACTGATTCTGCTGGTTTAAATGTCAAATTATTACTTAAGTTAAAGTACTGGAGTATATTTGTATATTGTAAGGCACAAACTACACAAACAGCCAATAAAGTAACAAGTTTCAAAAACATACAGTATACTTAAGTACAGTACTCAAGTAAATTTATTTTGTTACTCCCCACCCCTTCTGATTGCTAATACATCAAGAAATATCCTTTGATTTTGCCTCAGATTGTGTATAATGTTAGATTTGACCAAAATATCCACATCAAACTTGGCAGCCAAGGTGCGTTTCTATCTTTTCGGAGTAGTATATGTCTATTTTAGTAGAAGAACTTATTATGAGGCACTGATCGACTGCCTGTCCCATCACACGGAGGAACACATCCTTGCTGCCACAACATGTCTCCCGCACTGCACTTGGTGTCTCTATTTACACCTGGACATGCCACATCACATCCATCCTCATCTCCTTCACCAACACTGACTTTCTGCCCAATTTCTTATTATCGCTTATCCAGCCCACATCTCTACTCACCTCAGTATTTTCCTTTTTATTTTTTTCCTGTTCATTGTCCTTTCAAAATCTAAAAATTTGACAGCTGCCCACAAAAAAACCACACAAAAAATCTTGTCTCCAGTTCTCTCTCTCTCTCTCTCTCTCTCTCTCTCTCCTTCTTGCCTTGTGTGTTGTCAGAACAATAGAGAAACTGACAGAAAAGACAAGCACAAATGTAATGAAGGGATCAGGACATAGAAATAAATAAATAAATAAACTCTGTAGACATATTTATTCCATCTGATATTAAAGGTGAAACTATTCTATCAGGACCCTGGACACTTGGCTGAGATAATGTTGATAATGAAAGAATCGCCAACAGAAATGAGGAATCACATAGGTGTTTATTCTGAATGATGGCGAAAGAGGTCCTAGAAAGAGGTTATTTAGAAATAGCCTGAAGGCCAAACAACTTGCACCTGGTAATTAACACATTTTTGAAATTTACTCTGGGAGTGCCATTATTTTGAAATGCTACATCAGAAGTTGATCGTGATTGTTGAGCAACTTCTGGAGGACTTCTAGAGACACCCTGAAGTGAGACCAGTCTCTGACAGCTAGCCATTTAATTGCAATAAAGTCAACAACTTAGGGTAACATTAAATGTACTATGTCAATAATGGTAGTGCTTTTATTTTGAAATGTTACATTAGAAGTTGCTCACATTTGTTGAGGAGCATCTGGATGACTTCTCAGTCAGCCTGTATTGAGACCAGTGTCTGACATCCAGCCATTTACTGTAGCTGCAATAAAGACAGCAACTTAGGGACAGAAAATGTTACATGTAACTACTGGGGGTGCCATTATTTTGAAATACTACATCAGAAATTGCTTGCGATTGTTGAGCAACATCTGGAGGTCTTCTACAGTCAGCCTGAAGTGAGACCAGTCTGTGACAACTAGCTGTTTAGTTGCAATAAAGACAGCAACTTATGGGAACCATATTTTTAAAATATCAGTATTGGGAGTGCTTTTATTTTGAAATGCTACATCAGAAGTTTCTCATAATTGTTGAGGAACATCTGGAGGTCTTTTGGAGACAGCCTGAAGTGAGTCCAGTCTCTGACAACTAGCCGTTTAGCTGCAATAAAGACAGCAGTTTAAGAAGAAAAATAATGACAATGACCATTTTCCAAGGGGTTTTATTTTGAAATGCAACACCAAATCGGTAGCTTCTTTTGGTTGCCAATATCTGGAAGTTTTCTTATGTCAGCCTAATGGGAGAAATCTTTGTTTCCAGAAAAAAAATAACTATTTTTTTTACTTTAGTAAATATTTAAGGAATAAATGAATACAAAAACAGTGGTAAAAGTAAAAATATAATTAACCTCAATATAATTTCATAACAGTAATGGAGGGTGGGGATAGAGTGAGATGGAGGCAGATGATCAGCTGTCTTTAATTAGCTGAATTCTATTTTTTCCCAACACATGTACAGGTCTCGGGATATTGGGGTGGGGGGGGGTGGGGGGGGGTGTAAATTATTTGTTGGTTCAATTATGGCTTCAAGTCAGTTTCAGCTTCAGCTTTTATTTTTCAAAGCACCTTGCAAGCGGGATTACCATAATGCACAGCATGTGTGTGCACAACAAAGCCAATTGAGAGCTGGCGCCGTGGCTTGGAGGTTAGGTTTACCTCAGCCTGAAAAAGGAACAGCCAAAATAAAATGAAGAACAAATTAACTTCTTTTCAAAGCCATGAAATCATTGATGCAAGTTAAATGAAGAAACAAAGACAAAATGTTGATTTAAGGTATAATATTGCAGAACTTCAATAGTGGACAAAAAGTTTGTGAATGCCATTCGTGAGTTTCTCCAAAATGTCTTAAAATGTTACACTTGTGTTTTTTCTTTTTCTTTTTTGTGAGTCAGAGACTTACAGGCATTTTGCTTCAATTTTGAATATGTCCATAAAGTTTCAGCAACATTTTCTCTTAAAACAATTGCAGTGTTAGCACAGGTGCCTCAAACCCTTTAAAATGTTTTTTTTTTTACTTAAACATTTAGCTAACTCATAAAAAACTGCTGAGATGAGATCACTAACGGTTGCATACAACAAAATAAAATTTTAACACCTGCATTTTTTTTTACATATTACACATTCAGCCAAAAATAAATCACAGTAAGGAAATTGGATATTTGATTTGCAGCTATTGTATTACCAAAAATCAAAAAATTGATCATTTAAAATTATTTTCATATATATATAT
>NW_013952630.1:792266-794412 GCF_001266775.1 Austrofundulus limnaeus
TGTCAGAATGTTGGAACTTTGATTCTGATGTCAACATCTATTAAAATGTATGCATGTTTGTTTTGGAGGGGAAAAAGGGAAATTGCCCTGCTTAAACCACTTTGAGCTCCCATTGGTGCTCAATCAAGCAGAGACTATTGAAATGCAAATGTTAATGACAGTGGATGAGGGTAATCATTCTCATGCAGACAGAATCTGTGTCTGAAAATCTGGACACAAAGGGATGCAATGAATTTGACTCGCGTACAAACAATCCGACCAGATCTGACATCATTACTTATCTGTAATATGTTTCAAATTACCCAAAAAAATGCCACACAATTTGCTCCACATAGCAAAGATTTGGAAAAAGCTTTTGTAAATACTGAGGTTTGCAAAATTGCACAAATCTATAGATTATTTGTTAAAAGTCTTAAAGGAGAACAATCCTTCAAATATGACTTTTTTCAGGTGATTTAAATTAGACTTTTTCTCTCTGCTGACCCCTATGGGCCTTATTTTTTGTGAAAAAGCTTCTTTTTCTGTGTTTAAGGTCTACAACGACCTAGTAATACATTCTGATATTGAAAAGCTGAACAAAATTCTTGCTCACAAGTGACCCAGAGTATATACTACCAACTGTTGAAATAAACTCTGAAATATATAACCCTGGAATTTTAACACTCCAGTTTCTGTTGTGTGGGGGTGTTCTGCCATTTTGTTGTAACTATTTTTTTTAATCTTTTTGCTTGCCTGTTGTGTGACCAAACAGAAAGCTTAGGTATTGTGGTTTTCTTTTCACTTACACTTACCATTATTTTTATTTTCAGCTAGAAAGGGGTGGGAGGGGGGTGTCTTGGCCTTTCAAACTCTGACACTCATTGCCTCCTTCTGTTTGTTTTTCTTTTGTCTTTGAAACCGCCAAATTGAAAATAAATCACCCTCTCACTCTGAACTCAGTTGTGTTCAGTAGCTTTGAGTTTCTGGCTTTATCTGTACATGATGTGTTACACCCTGCGTTGCTCTAGACATTCAGTAAAATATAAGGGTTGTAACTAAAGTTGGGGGTTTGCTCAAGATATAGGTAAACAGTGCACACTTGTAAGATATTTCAAGTGTTTTCATGTATGCTTGTTTTCCCTGAGCATACGTAAGGTTTTTCCACATACTACAGTTTACTCCCACAAACCAACAACATGCATATTAGGGCAACAGACAACTCTAAACTGTCAGTAGGTGTGAGTGAGAGTCTGCATGGTTGTTTGTCTCATTTATCTTTATGCAACATTGTGATGGACGTGCACTCTGTGTGTTGTGCATTTGGCATAAAAACCACTCGAGAGTTCAACACCAGCTTCTTCATGATCCTGAAGAGAAAAGCATGGATGATGCATGGGTGTTTTTGTAAATATTCAACAAAGTCTAAAGCCACAAATCTCTCTTCATAATATGCTGTTGCATTACTCTGGCCCAACAAACAGGGTCGGCCCTAGCCAATTTGGCACCATAGGCAAGATTTCAGGTGGCCCCCTTTGTGCAATTTTCGAAATCTTGCAGCCAATTTACATACATTGACTTAGTAATATTATCATTTTTTTAATAACTAGGTTGTTCAATTAAAATAGTTAACCATATAAACCATTTGAAGCAGAATACATTTACCTCATACCTGCCAACATTTACTGACTGCAGTTAGGAACAGCTGTTCATGTTAATGAGCAGCACGACGGCTCAGTGGTTAGCACCGACGCCCCACAGCAAGAAGGTCCTGGGTTCGATCCCTGGTTCGGACCTGGGGTCTTTCTGTGCGGAGTTTGCATGTTCTCTTCGTGCTTGCATGGGTTTTCTCTGGGTTCTCCGGTTTCCCCTACCCCTAAAAAGATGTACAATAGGTTGCCTTCAGGCCCAGGCCTCCCTTGAAAAAGAGATCTGAGATCTCAATGGAACTTGCCTGGTAAAATAACGGTAAATAATAAAAAAAATAATAACAAGCAGCTGTGGAGAAAAGTAGTTCTAGGGGGATCAAAGGGTATAATCCCCTGGAAAATTATATATTAAAAAAAGATCTACTCAAAAACTATACATTTCCAGACATTTAAAAAGCCTTTTACTAGACTGGGAATAATAAAACAACATACATTTTGTATTAAAGTATAGTATGTAAGAT
>NW_013952630.1:794441-797572 GCF_001266775.1 Austrofundulus limnaeus
GCTCCCTAGATGGATGGCACCCTTTGCATTTGCCTACACTGCCTATGCCATGGGCTGGTCCTGCCAACAAATCATCATATGTAAGTTGCACAAACCTGCTAAAATATTCTTAACAGGTTGTAAAGTCGATGGCCCACACTTCATTTCTTATGTAATACAATCAAATCAGCTGGTCAATTATCTTGTTCAATAAGCTCAAATAAAGCTTTGTTTACAACATAGGATTGTTGGTTGTCAAGGCAAAATTCTTAGTTGTGAAATGATTTAAAATCCTTAGTTGCAGGTTTGATCCAGTGGTCTGTGGTCATTCATATGTATTTTTTTTCTGGAAAAAAAATATATTGTGACAACTGCTGCAACCGACTGTCTGATTTGTTTTTTCTGCCCTCTTTTCTTGTCTGAATCCAATAAGAAATGTAAATGCCAGCTCTTGTTTTCCAATGTCTCTGCTGAATGTTTGTGACGTGCACGATTCTGCTGCAGCTAAGAAATCGTACAGCCCAGCATCTATTAAATCTTGCTTTGTAATGTGAGACATGGGTTTGTATGAACATTTTTTTTATATTGAGTGACATGTGTAAGTCCTTCACATTTTTTTCAAATCACACGTGTGCAAGTTATAATAGGATAAAAAAGAAAGACAAAAAATTCCTGACAAATTCAAGCGAGGATCAAAATAAAAAAAAAAAAGGATGACATATTTTAAACCACTTTTCCATAATTATCACAGGTAATGAGGTCAAACACGAGACAAAGAAAATGAAATATGTTTCAGTGCTTCAAAGGACAAAGATGGAATAGTATGAATGTATTATTATGAATTTCAGAGCCAAGATGTGAACATAGTCTAGACTCCTGATGTTCAGACAAATCAAACAGACTGAAGGTAGAGTGGCAAGAATAAAAGCAATAATAACAAATGATGTAATCTTGGATACTTGTTTGTAAAGAAACATATAACAATTTTGTCCCTATTTTCTACTGAGAGTTCCCTCGTGTTTCCTTTCAATGTACATCAGCATTTCAGATGCTGCTTGCAGCCACAAACACAGCAATAACAAAAATGATGATTGCAGGAAACTTCAGTCAAGGCTGTGCCTCTCTGCTACACTTCAAACTTTCCAAGTTTGACAAAGAAATATAACTTTTATTCAATTAAAGTTTCCACTGCAACAATATAATTCACATTTGATGATTACTAAATGAGTATTCACATCAAACATTCTAATCAGTGTCACCTCTCTTTTCTTCAGCTGGGAGGATTTGTTCTTGTACTTTTTTTAAAATCTAAACCTTTGACAACATTTAGAAAACCAATTACCCAATGAACAAAACAACATCAGATTGCAGCTCTAGAAGAGACAAAAAAAATTACGAGGACAAATATGGCAAATGACACACAGAATTTGTCCGGTTAGAGTGACAGAGCAAAAGGAAAGAAAATGTTGGAAGACAGAGCAAAAGAAGAGAAAGCAGCAGGAGGAGGAGGAAGCGTGATGAAATGGAGTGTGGCATATTGAAGGAACATAGGTCTGACAGGTGGTGGGCAAGGGGAGAGATAGTGAGATGGAGAGAGGAAACATGGGAGGGGACATAAGGGAGGAAGGGTGGATTAAGTGGAAGGATGGTGGCTGTGGCCTGCCTATCTTTTAGACCTGAACTTTATCTGCAGCTCCAGACTGGCACCAACATGCCAGAGAGCCACACAAACAGTGTGATTAAGGAGTCAGAACCCGTTGAGTATACATGGTAGACGTTTTTCCACTGCTAAGTGCAGCTCCAGTCGGTTCTCGTCGTATCGGTTCTATCAGGTGTAGGTGATTTGTCATGGCAAGTGTGTCCCCGCTCTGTGAGCAGCATCATCAGTGCAAACTAGGAGGTAACGTTGTTTAAAGGTGGATGGTATAATTAGCATGGAAGCGCTGAAGCTGCCGTTTATCTTTGCTCATTCAGTGCTAAAGCGAACTATTGATTTTAAAAAGTCTGACATTTGTTCTGAAAATAATACTCATACCCTGCTACAGCAAACTGTTGCTTATAAAAGCAACAAAACACCATGAAACTTATTTTCTTAAAATTTAACTTAGTTACTGCACACTTTATTCCTGTGAGTGTGAGCAAATAAAGGCTATGCTGTTGTTGTTGCTTTTTATTTCTTACAGATTTACCTCAACAATATTCTGAAGCTTTCTTCATTGCACAAAATAAAAGTCAAGGAATATACACCCACTTGAAAAAAAAAAACAATCACCTAAAAAACTACTTTAAAGTCCAAATGTAATGGTAGAAGCTCCTCTCTCCTTTAGCCACCCAACCAGTTTCCTCAACTCGGATGGCGAGGCAGCCGGTACAGATGTCAAAGAAGCATCCCGGTAGCTCAGCTGGTCACTTGATGAAGGTGATTCTGAACAAAATGACCATGATTAGCCTTGATTATGGCAAATAATAATTATAACACGTATAAGACGTCCTATTTTGCAAATGCTGCCTTCCTGAAATTTGGTATGCTTGTTTGTCTTTGTGTCTATAGTGTATAATGATGTGATTGTGATGCTGTATTTCTGAGTGTTTTATGTGCTGCAGAACAGGAACCTGCAGTAAAACAGCAATTATGCTGAGTCAGGCTTGATTTTTGGTGATCTTTTCCTGTTGCATCAATAAATGAAATCAAATCAAATAATAAATGTAGAGGAGTGGGTCTTTGTTTTTAGCTTAGATCGATAACCAACCATCTAGCCGCTAGCAAGCTAGCTGCTAACTAGTGTTGTAAGAGTGTGGTCTCATTGGCTTCTAAAAATGCATATCCTCGATAAAGGCATTTTTTAATCCAAAATGGGCTGGACTGAAAACTTAAAATTTATTATTACAAGCTCAACAAACGTTCGCTAATCCACCAGATGTTTACTAATTGTTGCTGCAGCTAGTGGTGGAGCTTAGTGGGTGTGGCGCGGAGGAGGTGTGCTCTGTGGGTTGGGAGTTTGGCTGCAGACTGAGCCCTGGGGAGGAGCTTTGGGTAAATAGGCGTTGCTTTGTACCAGCAAGCGTTTAGGCAGGTCCACATGACTACCATTGGAGGTTAAAGGATTTCTCAAACATGCATGAATGAGTCAAAGCAACACTCTGGGTATGTT
>NW_013952630.1:797757-801712 GCF_001266775.1 Austrofundulus limnaeus
ATTATTAACCTTTACACCACTGTTCATTTCATATTACATGATTATTCTTGCAGAATCATTTTGATATTCCTGGTGAAAGTGCTACTGCTAGCCATCCATTTTTTTTCTGTTTGTGTTTACAAGTAACAGGAAAATTCTTTCAGTAACCATGCAATACAAAATTGACTGGTTTTATATGTTCATAAAATTCATACCAGTCATTATGCATTTTAAAAATATTTGAGTTGTTTTGTTCCAGCAGATATCCACTTTGGTGTTAATCACTCTCAGATTAGCCATTAGCTTGCCAATTTTTTTGGTTGCACTGAAACCAATTTCACATACATGTTCTCATTTTGTTATTTAAAAAGTTAACATATTTTTACTTCTAACCTAACCTTTAGTTTTACTCAAACACTATGTGAACAACCTTAAAAAAATCACAAAGAGATAGTCTTCTTTACTGAGGGGTTACTCTGATCATTTTTTCCCAACACTATATGTATTTTTTCTTTAAATTTGTTTGAATTGAGACTACAGCTCTTTGCATTCTTTTCCATAAATAGACTAAAAAATGCTTAGTCTTGAAATTGTCAGAATATATCAGTCAACAAAGTTGAAAATACAAGCTTTATTGGAGATATACTATTTGATTTTCATCGGAAACTCAATGACTCCTTCCCAAAGGGTTATTGTCCCAATCCATTATTTACCAAATGGGATACATCCACATCTTATTGCTTTTGGAGTCAGCTTAAATGCATTTAGTTTGAGTATATTGTATGGTGTGGTTTGCTTGAGAATGCAAAGCACAAATCAGCAGGAAGACTGGCTCAGGGAGAGATTAAAGTTGTTTCATATTGGAACAAAAAAACGCAGGTGAAACAATTAAATTATCTCGGTGCAATTGCCAATTTCGAGGAGTATCAGAGGTGATCTGTTCAGCAGAGTGAATGCACTCCTCCTGGGAAGAATTAACGTGAACAATCCTATTTCTAAGAATGATTAATATGTTTACAGTGATAAGCCTGACCTCTGAATCCCCAACACACTTAGAACCAAATACCACCCAGTAACAGCCAAAAGACCCGTCTCATTGCCAGCTTGACGTCGATAACCCCTCCCCCCAACACACCCACCCCTGAGTCCATTGAGATCTATTCACTGGCTTGGAGGGTTCTTTTGACTCAGACAGGCAGCCTGTCAATACCACACACTGGTCAAGGCGGGTGGCTAATCCAGCAGCCAATCAATGATGAGATAAAGATGCGCTGACTCGTGGGGTGGCTTGCATAAAGCAAATAGCTTTTTTTTCTTCATTTTAATTCATCCAGCTTGCCCACTAAACCCAACAATACAGCCATAAGAGAGAGTTTGTGTGTGAAGTGCTGTATGAACAAAATAGAGGAAAGCACATGAAAGAACTTTGGATTTGTTTGTGAATAGAGAGAATAACTGCTAAAAAAGAAAATGCCCCATGAAGTTTTTAAAGGCGTTGCCTCTTTAGAACTGCGCGTTTTGTCAACTGATGCAAGTCTTTAGCTGTGAGCCAAACGACTTGGTGTTGTCAGCTCTTTGTCTGTTCCTTTGGTCTCCATATTTGCTGAGTCAGCACTGGCCAGAGCAACAGAATCTGGAGAATGGGAGTGTGTGTGTGCAGAAGTGCAAGGATCGGAAAGGGAATGAGTGGATATTATAGTATTGCTGAGCAGGGCAGTCTATGAAAGGCCGGCTGCGGACGAATATGAAAACCAGTCAGAACTGACACCCCTCCACACACACACACTCACACATCTACGTATACAAAAACACACACAGTTTGAAACTATCCCCCCACTTTTCTTCCCCTCATGCTTGGTCTGCTCAGCTTTATGTCCTTTCAGGTGTTGAAAATGGAAAGAAATAAGAAAATTCTCATCAGCTAAAAAGGTTTTGCATGGTTGTGTCTGAGGGTGTGTATGTGTTTGGAGTGTCATGGTGGCTCATTCTGTTTCACAGGAGGAAAGAAACTCATTCCATTTCTAAATAAAAGGGCAACAAAAAAAGAATATCCCGGACATGGGCTCATGTCTGCAATAGGAATAGCTTTGAAAAATAAATTAGTTTCATTACTCTTTCATGTCAAAATGTCCTGTTGATCTGGAGCCTTATCAAACTCAATGAGGACAGAGCAGCCTATATCTAAATGGAAATTCAATTGCAAAATTTGCCATGCAATCATAGTACGCCTGACGGTATATATATATATATATATATATATATATTTACTGTATATGATTTTTTGGAGGGGCATTTATGTGGGATTTTATCTTTCTTTAAACACAAAAAGTAATTATTCAATGCATATCTAAAACTGTTTCACTTGTGGAGTCAACATGACTCAAGTTACAATATTATTACAGCTAATTGACCAAATGATGATACAAGTCTCTTAAATCAGTATTTCCCAAAGTTGGGGTCGGGACCCAAAGTGGGGTCCTGAAACATCAAGGTGGGATCCTGAAAAGATTTTCTGAATTAATTACATTTTTGCCTTAGTTGTTACAAAMGAGTGAGGTTAGTATATTTAAAATGGATAAATGTAGTATAAAATATATTGTTACTATGCCCATGTTTTGTTGACCTGATACTAATGTTTACCATCCAAAAATATCTGGGGGCACAGGTCTGTGCTACTGTTATTTTGTGGGTCAAAAGCTGAAACATTTGGGAACCACTGCACTTTGGTTCCCAAAGTTGGGCTTAGAACCCAATTATGGGTCATGAAGCATCTTGGATAATCTCCAGAAATCAATTTAAAGGGTAATAAAATAATTGCTGATGTAAAGTTTTCCCCATAACTATTACAAAAACACAAAATAAGTATAAATAAGTATTTATATTTTTGTACAAGGTGTTTAGATTGTCAAAAAGCCTGTGTTTTAGGGTTAATAACGAAGTTCGTGTACTCAGACCAGTAACATTTGGGGTCACAAGTTTTTGCCATGGATATTTTGTGGGTCAGAAGATAAAAAGTTTGGGAACCACTGTCTTAAATGTACAGCCATAGAGCTAAAACAATTGTGAGGTAGTACTGTGTCATACCTACCTCACCCTATGAGTGTCAACAGATGCTTTAAATTTTGTTTAAAATCTTAACAATAACTGTTAAAGTCAACCCTCACTGCTTGATACCACCACATTCCATGAACCAGTGAACTCATTTTAATAGAATACTATGAAAGTATTTTTTAGGTGTACACCTAGAAGTGATTACTTTTTTAGAGTCAACGCAGTTCGAAGTGTCCCTACAGCAAATTATCGTTGACAAACACAAAAGTGGTCATAACCCTGTAAATTTGCACATAATGGTATAAGTTTGTTTAAATAAAATATTTCTGCAACACATACTCTAAGTCACAGCTATTCAACTGAAGGCCCATGGGCCGCATTTATCCTGCAGGTGACTTCTGTCGGTCCTCCCATAAAAAATGCTGTTGTACTTAACTAAATACAAAAAGAAAATTGACTTAATATAAAAAATAAATATTAATATAAAAATAAAATAAATTGTACATATATGTATAATTTAATGCAACAAAATAAACAATTTTTAAAGGTAAAAGGTAATAATAGTTGTTCTTTTACATAATGCTGTTTCCTCTAGAATTTTGGGGAAACATTTGCTAAGCACTACTGTTTGCACACATTACCTTAATCTCAAGATCTGACCAAAACGGCTAAAAAATCATTTTAAGACAAAGTGGCTATCTTGAAGGCAAAGAGTGATGTTCATTCCTTCAAGGATTGCTAGATCTTTAATTATTCATGCATGTAAATCTTCTTAAGATGACTCCTTCACAATCAATGTCTTTAACACTACCATACTAACTACTCAATAGTAGTTGAGTGAGAGACAGATACCTCAAATGTATTCAACATCTCTTCCACCGTCTCTGGGAATGTTTTATTATTATTAATATTATTAATATTATTA
>NW_013952630.1:803562-806088 GCF_001266775.1 Austrofundulus limnaeus
AACATTGGTGAATGCCACAAATTCTCCTAAATCACTCGTACGCACAATTTAAGAACAAATCTGTGCGTACGAACGGTTCTTGCATGAGGCCCAATGAGATTAAATTTGTTGTGGAGTGGCTAAGAATGAGCAAATGTTGATTGGCTCAGCTATGCACAACCTGAGCTAACCATTAAAGCTAATGCTAATCTTACAAAGGACTATTATTCAGCCATTTTTAAACATACACAAATTAAAATGTATATAGTTCAGTAGGATTAGAGAACAAAATCTGTGGCCTCAACTCGCAAGTTTTTTTTTTGGGGTGGCACCTGGGGTGGCCAATCAGGTGTCAGGGATGGCACTTGTCGCCCCAGCCACCACTCTGGCTCTGCCCCATTCTATGCCTATTTCTTTCTGGGTCACAAGTAAATGGGGTCTACAGTATTTCCAGCAGTCACTATAGGGTACATGCCAGACAGGTTTCAAGTCGATCACAAGGCCACATAAGGACAAATAAGACAAACAACCATTCACACTCACTCACACCTAGGGGCAATTTATCTGGAGTTCTGATGTGAAATGAAAACATTTGCAGAGATTTTTTTTCCTTGAAAATACAAAGCAAAGTTGCAGGACTTTCCAATCACCAAAAAAAAAAAAAAAAAAAAAGTGCAACTGAGTGTTCAGTTGTCTGCCAGCAATGATGGCTGCTGAGCCTACATGATTATCTTGTTCTAGCGGTCATTCAGTGGCAGACTTAGATTGCAGTGTAATTCTGTGGGCGAACCGCTGCCACTCAAGTTGTGTGGGTAGCAGCGAGGAGGGTAGTGGAATGTCAGCATGACAATGAGGGTAAAATAGCTCGACAGTTTCAAAAAAAAAAATCTGCTTATATTTTGTGCAAAAGAAATTGAATCAGTTCTCAGATTTGATCCATGTCAATGAAGGCAGAGAGTGAGTGCTGCTTTAGCTTTAAGCCAAATCTGCACAGCAAAGGAAGGAGGCTCCAGAGCAATTTCCGGAAACTACGAGCAGCATGACTGATGGTTGTTGTTTAAAATGCTGCAAGCACGGACTTGAACAATTGTCCCATAAATTATTGTTTGCTGCTCTTTATTCTCTGTTGATGCCATTCCAGACCTTTAATGAAGCTCTTATTTATTATGCTGCAAACACACTCTGGCAGGTAAGTCTTAATGGATAAAAGTGTTTTTTTCCCTTATCCAATTATTGAAATTATTTCTGATAAATAGAGGTTTTTTCTTTGACATTTAGACTTTTGTTTTGTTGTTGATATGAATTTTTGAGTTATTTGAATCACTTTGTAAAACTTTTAAGAAATAATGGTTTTATTAAACTAGTGTAATAACAATGTTATGCTTGTTCTGTTGCCTTTCAGTTACTGGCATTTTTATACACTCCAGATGTACCTTTTAAAGTGCAACACAGCTGCACAGCTGAAGACCCAAATAAAGCTTATTCCCATCATATAGCCCAAAACAAGAAGTCCCTTAAGGCTTTCACACAGTATGTCCTCACCAAGATACCATGGCTTCATACATTTCATTCACTAGATTTTGTGCAAACACGAAGCACTATTATTCAAAAATACAGGTAGTGTATTGGATAGATCCACCTGTCGTGGACAAAACATCTCAACCATGGCTCTCACTGTGAAGAAGGACATGTTAATTAATGCATACACTCACAGATCTCACACTTTTTTTCTTAGTCTTGTTTTTGAATGTAATCACAATAGAAAGGAAGACAATTAGAGGTCCTTAACAGCATTTCTTAAGGTCTAAACAGCAGATTCTAATTGTAAACTGACAATAATCATATATTATTTACTAATTGGCTTTTTGCCCACATTCCAAACATCCTTGATCAGCATGAAATCCCTGCTCCTTTGTTCTATCGTTGCACAAGTCTAGAGTCTTCCGTGGTGAACTCACCAATTTAGGCATAAGGAAAAATATGGGGGAAGCTAAATCAAATCCAATTACTGGTGTGATGAACCACATGTGGGCCCCTGGCGATGAGCCTGGTCAGGTTCCCCAAAAGACAACAACAGCTGAACAACAAGCTTGATTGAAATGGCAAGCCTTCAAACAACATCCACTCCCATTGGCGCAGAGCTAAACAAACTTCCTTCCCATTGGGCTGGAAGTAATGGGCAGAGCGGAGTGTAATTTAGAAAGTTCAGGAAAAGAAGAGTGGTGTGCGAGGGTTCATACTTATTAAGACTGCCTAATTTAGCAAAGAGTCTTTGAGAAGAAGGGGAAAAAAGGGTGGCCTCAAGTGAATCTGCACAAGTTCTGTCTTTGAAGCTATTTCTAACCTTTTAAACTTAGAGTCACTCCATCGTACAAAGTGAGTACAGGCACTTTTATGTTTTCACTTTACTGGATCCATCAGAGATAACTCCAATGGTTCCAAATATGATTTCACTGCTGAGACTTAATGTGAATGCAGAATATTTTTAAGGGTATTTGCGTTTTGTTTATGCTTCTGTTATACAATATGAATTTACAATATATATAT
>NW_013952630.1:806568-812002 GCF_001266775.1 Austrofundulus limnaeus
ATATATATATATGGGGATAATATATTTATATGGGGGTGAATTAGTGACCCACAGGACAATACTGTACACTAATGCACATTAAATAGAATTTCTAACATCATAATGAGCCACAACAGTGCTATATATGTAAATCTGAAGTTTTGCTTTAGAATGTATTTAACTTTTTGCAATGAACAGGATACATATGGTGACACATATTGTAGAATTGTTTTACAGGGGGAAGTCCTGGGTTTAACACATCCTTCAATTTTTTTTATTCATTCATTTTATGTGGTGTTCACATATTCTTCTTTGTGTTTGTGTGTGCTTTCTTCAGGTGTTTTTTTGGTTTATTTCAATAGACCAAAAAACATGCATAGCAGTTCAAATATTGATTTTATATTGGCCTTATGTGTGAGGTTGTTCATGTAGCGCTGATACACTGGGTCCATTTCTAGAGTATATCCAGACATCTCCCTGTACTTTGACCCTGACGATCAAGTAAGTTTTTTTAAAATAGAAATGAATAGATCTATCAGTATTTTCACTTCAGTAAAAAAAAGTCTATTTTATGCTTTTCCCAAAGTATTTCACAAAAATGGTTTGGGTTTTTGGATTCACAATCATCAAACTCCTGGAGGTCAAGTACAGTTTCGCACAAAAATGCACAAGTACAGCCCAAACATGCTCCAAAAGTGTCTCAAACTGTTGATTCTTAATTGGTTCCTCAGTTTTACGCTGTTACACATACACACAACTGAACGTGCCATTTATCTTCTGAAATTGAAAATGTCACTGCAGTTGATTTGCTAAACAAAAAACAATTTTGAAAATAGCAAACAAAGTAAAACAAACGTGTTAATACAAAAAAATAGGGTTTTAAACATGATCATTTGTTGGCTACAATAAATGTGTTTTCCTAACAATAAGGGCTTGACATCGACAGGGAAAAAAGAAAAATAAACAATAAAAATCTGCTAAATCCAAATTTAGCTCACAACAAATTTAGAAACTTATTAGTTTAGGGAGTGTGCTCACCAAGTATTGAGTGTGTGCACAGTCCTTTAGGAGGCACTGTGCAAACTCACCGGGGGGCGGGTGTGTGTATGTGTGAGTGTGTGCAAAGCTTACTTCCTTAATTTAATTGGCAATTATATTAGCGCTTCGGCTCTTCAGAGTACAACACAGCAAGCAAGTCTAAATAATCACAGGCTCAAACTTAATGTGTAAATACCCCCAGAGGGGCAGCACGTGCTCAAATAGACAGAGGCACATACAAACATCGCAATAGTGTGGGGGTGGGGTTCATAAAGGGAGACCACATCTTTCAGGGGTTTAATCACACATTGATAATGTGTGGGGGGAGAAAAGAAATACTGTTGACAGGGTGTTGTACAAACTTTAAGGAAAAGTTGCTGTTGCTGGTTTAAAAGTTCTCACCTTTGTCACTTTTTGGTGTGATGCCAAAAGATGAAGGGAGTGTGACCAGAGAGAAGGCTTTGGAAGGGCAACAGAAGAGGGAGAGAACAAAGTAAATGCAAATAAGCGAATCGAGTGCTGCTATACGAATAACTCAAAAGAGATGCACAGTGTGAATTTGTGTGTAGCACGTATGGAGAAAACACTCTTTGCGTGGAAAGTATAAAGAGAGTGAAACACTGTATTTATAATTCATGGGCGAAGTTGTGAAGAAAGATCACTAGAGATGCATGTCAGAAAACAAATAGAAAAGTACCCCTCAAGGTCAGGGGAACCACATAGATAAAAACGGGGTACGATTGTTAAATCGAAACTAAGCAAGAGCCCCGGCAAAGTTGGGGTTGTCATGCATCGTCTCCTTCAAAAAAGGGAATAGGTAAGGCTGGCAGCAAGACTTATTAAAAACACACTGAGCGAGGAAAAGAAAAGAGAAAAAAGTTCACTGCTTCTCCATAGGGAAAGAAAATGGAAGGCAAAAAATACAGAGGTCTTTTGTGCATGAACAGGGAAGCAAGAGAGGCACCTGAAGCCAATGCATTAGCGGTAAAGGAGCCGAAAGACGGTAAAAATGAAAGCAGCTTGATGTAGAGGAGATGAACGCTCGCATGAAAAAAAATGGCATTAGCCTTTTCTGTCGTTGTCGTTTCCTGCTCCCGACATTGTCCTTTGAGCAGAGAGAAGAGAGCAGACGAGGGAAGAGGTCACCAGCTTTCATGCCAATTTGGCTTTATTAGCGGGGTAAAAGAGGGAGAGGAAGAGAGGATAGTTAGAGAGAAAAGATGGAAAGGAAATGGGAGAAAGAGGGAGTTCTCAGAATTAAAAGGAAGCTATTGATGTCTCTAGCTCCAAGGCCCTCCTTTTACCCAACTTCTAATTTAGCGTTTCACACACAGCACACACAGAGGAAATTAATTAGAAGGGTGAGGAAGCAGCGAAAGCTGGGAAGGAAGACAATACATCTGAGCTGTACGCACAGGAAAACAGGTAAAAAAAAAGTAAAAGTGACAGAATGGAAAATAAAAATCAAATGATCTTGCAGATAAAGCACGAAGAGAGCATGTGAGAATAAAGACGGGTATTATCTTTTGTTGAAGCATCCTTATCGGTAAAACGATTGCGAAGCAACCCAATTAAATCAGCTTTTTCACTAAAAAGAATTCGTCAACCGGAGGGCTCCTTTTAACTTGTGTCTCGTTGCCGGCTAATCTGCACTCACAAACAAGCATGCACACATACAAATACGGCTAAGATCCAGGAGGAGCACCGCCAGGTGTCAAGAGAGAATTAAGCAAACAGGTCTGCAGAGTTGAGGCTGAATGTGACATGCATTGAAAAGCAATCCTATACAGATGAACACAAAGTATGACAAAGATGATTTTGACAGACACTTAACCCTAAAGTGGCTAAAATGATCTAATTTCTGCTTTTGTGTCAAAATATCTGGGTGCTCATTTTGAAAGATTTGCAATTTTTTTTATTTTCATCATGTTTTCTTTTTTATTAATCTGCAATAGAGTTCTTATTATTATTTCTTGTAATACCTAAAAATCCAGGGAAGGACTCTCAACTTTACCATGTCCAAAAATCATGTCTTCTTATTTGTTAATTTAACTTTGGAAAAAAAAGAAAACAAGATGAACTTGAAAACCCCTGGTTTTGTTGTGAAAGGAGTCAGAGTTGTGTTACGTTCAGGAACACAACTCTGACTCTGAACACAGTAAAAAAAAAAAAAAAGTTTCCCGACACGCACTTAGGGCGTTCAATTTCATCTCATAAAACCCAGCAGGCTACTATGAAAAATGTACTTTATAGATAGAACTATGGCAGTATATTATTATGACTCCCGCACGCGAAGCCTAAGCGGGAGTCTTTTTTTTTCAGTGATTTTTGGTCAACCGTAGCACAAAAACGGCTGCACCAATCAACATGAAATTTGGCAGGGCTGTAGAAGAGTCCGACCTACACTGCGCCAGCCAACGGTTTTACGATAGAGCCCATATTTGAGGAGGGGGTTCCCTTTAAAGTGGGGGTGTCTGGACATGCAAAAATGCTTATAACTCAGAAACTGTTCAACATAGGAGCTTCAGATTTCTTTTGTTGTTTAGCTCTGATGAAGCTCTATCCATCAGGCCCACCAATCAGTGCCCCTCATCCACCGGACCCCCAATTTAACTGAAAAAGTGGTATCTGGACATACAAAAATGGTTATAGCTCAAGAACTATTAAACATAAGAGCTTCAGATTTTCCTTGGTTCCTAGGGGCGGCTGTGGTAGAGTGGTTAGGGGAACCGTCCTGGAACCGGAAGGTCGCCAGTTCGATCCCCGTCTAGTCGACTCAGTCGTTGTGTCCTTGGGCAAGACACCTTACCCGCCTTGCCTACTGATGGTGGTCAGAGGGTCCAGTGGCACCTGTGTATGTGCAGTGCAAATCGCTTTGAGTGTATATGTATAAATCATCCAATGTCACTGAATGGGCTTGGTACTAATTTCCTTTGTTAGCGATTAACTAAAGAAACTCCATTACTGCTCGATGTGATCACACTCACTAACCTCCACCTATGAGTGGAAAGACCAAGTGGATTGGTGCTAAGGCTTGTAATAAAAGCAATCAGCAGCTACCAGGTTTTGGAAGTACCTTTAATGGAACACAAGGCCTAAAATCAGTTGCAGACTTAGCAACATAGCAACACTCGTATGCAGTTGTAAGTAAAGGTGTTTCATTGCCGTTTGAGCTGAGGGGAGTGAGCTCTTTGGCCGCCTTGTCTGGGCTTCAGCTGACACCTGTATTCCTGATAAACCCACCGACATATGCCCACATAAAGGATGCTGAAATCCTTTCACGTAAATTGTGTTTTCCATGCAAATTCACCTACAGTGCAACTCCTAAACACAAACTCACATATTTGCAAACAGATTTATAGCCACTGCAAATCCCCCGGACCGGCCAGATAGCACTGACCGCAGACGTAGCAAAACAGAGAGGAGTAATTTCATCCACTGTTGGATGAGTAAATGCTGATAAGACTGTACTCTCCTGCTTTCTTTTTTGCTCTTTTTACTCTTTCCCTTTCATACTTTCCACCTTTTTTTCAAACTTTTTTATAATCTCCCCCACCTCCCTATCTTCACTTCCCTGCAGCTACCGGAGAAGATGGTATCCATCCATTGATCTCCCTGTTCCTATAAACTGGGACTGTGTGTCTCGGAGTCCGCAATGCATTGTACATAAATAAGATTTCTCATGTAACAGGTTGAGAAAGTCGGTAACAGGTACCTCACAGCTCAGACAAAACCAGCAGATTTATGTGAAAGCTGAAAGATATGGCAGCCCAGGAAGGACACTGATCCAAAAAAAAAAAAAGATGTTGGGAGAAAGAAGAAGCTTAGAGGAGCAAAAATGTCAACTTATCCAGTAGCTGTGTGATTGAATACATGTATTATTGTGTGAGAGGATTACATTTCAGTGTTGCAGCACAGTAGCAAAACAGAAAATATATTGAGATGGAGCCGTGTGATATCAGTTTGTACAAAATGAAAAACCAACAGCTTAGAATGATACGATCAAGCCGAGCTATTATTACTTTGTTTTCTAGGCTTGTTCTTAAGCAAAACAGAGCTTTGTTTCACTGTAATAGATAAAGCTGTTACATATAACCTTGCAATGCAGCTTTTATGCCCTTGTCGTCTTTTTCTTCATCACAGATAAATCCCCAATATCCACTTTGTTTTTTCTGCTCCTTTTCATCTCTATCCCTACTTTGGTTGAATCGAACGGCAGGAAACTCTCTGAACGCTATCTGTCAGGTTCAGTTTTCTGCAATCTCTTGTCTTGCCTTTCTGCTCAGTTTCTTCTGTACTTGATTGACCCTTTGAGGACAGAAGCTCTCTGCTGTTCACCTATGTGTCAGTGTTGCATTTATGAAGCAGAATTGTAGTTTGATTGACCACTATATGATGGCCTCTGCTTGGGAAATTT
>NW_013952630.1:812512-815711 GCF_001266775.1 Austrofundulus limnaeus
ATACATTTTTAAATAAAAATATAATTAATAGTTTACCTTAGAGGTGCAAAAATTTGTTGCTATCAAAATAACATTAATTGTTCTCTATATAGTAAATATATATTAAAAAGCTCACTTGTAGCCATTTCTGTATTTAATAAAATTTGAACATTTATTGTTTTATGTTTGTGACACCATCTTGAGACATTCACAAGCATCTGATCAGTGCTACACTGCTGCAGGTGGACAGATTCCTGCAGGACAGTTCTCTGAAGCAGCCCATAAGACCATGGAGGCTCACCCGATGCTGAACAGGACCAAGAAGTCTGATCTAGTTCAGGAGTTGCAGTGGTGATGTGMCTCTGTACCAGCTGCTCTTCATGGAGAACAATCTGGAGGACACCTTCAGAGACTGTGACTCTGCTGAAAACTCATCACATCTCCTCTGACCACAGCTGAAACTGAGAGGAGCTTCCCAACACTGAAGACAATCCAGACTTTCCTCAGGTACAACGTCACACCTCACTGCACTGACCATGCTCTACAGAGAAGAATCTTGTTAAAACATCCCTGACTTAAACCAGAGTCATGAAGAAATTAGTTTCTCAGTAACAGAAGGGCACAATTTTTATACAAAAAATAAAACACTACATGACATTGTTATGCTGTTTTATTAGTTTCATTTGTTTAATAAATACGAAGTTGTGGTACAACTTAGTGCATGTTTGATTGCTTTTGGAGATGAGCCTATTTTTGAGTTGTAGCCCCCCTTGGAGAAAAATCCACCAGCCGCCATTGGATATAATTGCATAACATAAAGCTAACAAAAAGTTGATTTTGCATAACAAGTAACATGTTGTGTTCATTACATTTCCTTTCAATCCCACTTAACATCAAAGTATCTGCAAAATGCAGCAGATCATGTGCCCACCTCATTGTGAATGCAAAAAAATAAATAAATAAAAAAAACACCAGCTGACTATCTATATGCACTATTTTTAATTATTTTTTGTGCTGCCACATTTAATGAAGGTCTGTGCTTGTACATTATATTTCTACATTTGTGAGCACAGTCAAACGAATACACAAACTCACTTGACATGCTCAAAGACCGTTAAATGACCTCATTAGAAAGAAGACAAGCATTTTAGGATGAGTTTATTTCAGGTTGCATTAGACGGAGCATAGTGAACATCTACAGAAGACATGTAACAGCTGGACTGTGTGTTCAAGTGGGAATGTGTCTACATCGCTGTGTGTTTATGTGTTTGTGGCAGTGTGCTGTCTGCATTTCTGTAATGCATGCTTCAGAAGCAAAAGCCTTCACAGACTGACCTATTTTTTTTTCTAAAAAATAAAAATCCTTATCTTGTATAAACTAAGACCTAAACATTTATTTGTACTGTATGCTATTGGGAAGACAAAGCTCAAGTTTATTTCCTTATTTATTGATTGATTTAATTGATCAAATATACATTTCAGGAGTATACAGCACAAAGTTTGAATAGGTCAATCAGTAAGTATGTGCAAAAGGCCCCAGATTTCCAGGATCAGAAGACTATCTTGGCCAAGTGCAAGCCAACCATATTCCCTATTAGCCTCACCCTCCCACGCTTCACCCACTTTAGGGCTTAAAATGGGAGAGGATGCATGTGCCACATCAAAACCTCTTGCTTCCCATGGGGTGTGACATTTCTCTTTGGCATTACCCTTACCCACTAAACACATACACAAGCGCACACACTGGCGCAAAAACACATGCATGCACTAAAAAGTATACTAATACCATTTGCTACACTAATGCCCCCATACCCCCACCCCAGCTGTGACATTAATAGCAATGTTAACGCCCCATAAATGTCCCAATTACGGGACATGCAAATACACATGTACGCACAATCGTACACGTACACTCATTTACCTTCCAAGCCCCCCGAAGTCAATTAAAATCTCTCACTGTTGTGGTTTACCCTCAGGATTAGTTGTAACATGGACAAACACACACACACACACACACACACACACACACACACACACACACACACACACACACTAAGGAGAGCTGCAGCCACATGCTGATTATAAAAAGCATTCACTGGTTCCTGGCAGGATACTGACTCAAACCTCAAGGTGCAAGTCTACCTGCAGGAGTCTAATCAGAAAGACTTCAGAGAAGAATTTATATGCATAAAAACTTTGGCCTACATCTTTAACTTGTTTTGTCAGTATTTGTGTATTTTGGTCTCCTTTTTGTATTTATGGTTGGATTTCTCCCAGTTTGGTTTATTTTTAGGCTTTTGTTTTTCCTGGTCTTCCATGTGCCATCAGTTCAGTTTAATATTTTTCCCCAGTCCTCTGTTCAGCTCCTGCGTCTCAGTCATGCCTTGCCCAGTCACAGCTTTACTTCATCTCGTTAGGCTCAGCTGTTTGTCATCTCCTTATTATCTCAGCCCATATAAGCCTTTCAGTATCGTGCTAGAAATCAGTGGAGCATAACACATTGTATACACCATGTCCAGGCTCCTCTGTGCCATTTTTTTTTTTGCATGTGCAAAAAAAGCTCTGTGTCTTCCAGTATAAACTCAGTTTTGTGAACACAAAGGTGAGGTGTAGCCATATGCTGCCACTTCAAGCTTTTGTTTCAATTAGATTGCTAGTCATTGGGCCTCATGCAAGAACATATTTGTATTCTTATCCTAAATTTCTCTTACTTTTGTTCGTACAAAGGGTTCGTATGAACATGTCACGTCAAATTCAACAAACTCTTCTATCTTCAGGAAAAGGGTGTAAATGAGCTGCGTAAACTGATGAATGCGTATCCAGGTGCTCGTGCACGGGGAGAGGTGATTAGCATAATTATCACCCCAAAAACATCATATAAGGCTATATGTTTCCTGCCCAACATACCAGGAAGTGTCCACTCAAATGACATCATAAAGCAAAAAAGAAGAACTTTACGAGTTCAGAGATTGAAGGTCTGCTCTCGGATATCCAAACAAAAAATGTAATTTTTAGCAGTGTCAGCTGTGGAATTAAAGGAGCTGCTTTAAAGCAGAGGAATGAAATGACGACTGCTGTTAATGTTCTGTCTCCTGTCACAGAAATAAAAATCTAAAATTTATCTCTCTCTGTAGTCCTGCTCCAGTTTTTCTTTGGTCAAATATTTTTAATTTAAGTGTAAACTACTGTTACATAGGTTTTACTTATTCAGAGGAGCAGT
>NW_013952630.1:816613-820861 GCF_001266775.1 Austrofundulus limnaeus
TCTGGGCATTCTGTCTGGGCATTCTGTCTGGACACTGGGCATTCTGTCTGTCTGTCTGTCTGAGCATGCACTGTAAAAAACTGAAATGTTTGATTTACTTAACCATGTTATGTTACCTGGTTCCACTTAACTGAGTTGAGTAAATTCAAAGCAATATACCAGTTTTTTTTAGCCAAAGAACATGAGCATGTTGCTTTGAATTTACTCAACTCAGTTAAGTGGAACCAGGTAACATAACGTGGTTAAGTAAATCCAACATTTCATTTTTAGAGTGTGTAACAAGAACTAATCGGATAATTCTATCTGCTGCAGTTAAAAGTGGATAAAAAATGGTATTTGAGTCCCTTCAAATGAAGCCTGTGGCAGTGAAAGCAGAGCTGTGTACGTTATGCTGTCACAAGGTTTTCTGTGGCACAAAGCCGCATTTGCACTCAGACCCTTCATTCATAGAAAGAAACATTTCTCTATGAGCAATGAGTCCCTACTACAGAAAGTCAGCTCAAAACACTGCAACAAATTCTCTGTGCTCCAGTCTGTGTTTGCGTGTACAAATACACACCAAGGCCCATATTTTAGCAGCAGCGAACCACTGAACTGTCTGAAAGCAGCCTTTTGGCGTAGCTAAAAATGCCGGGAAAAGAAATGCCCTGCCAGCGACTTCCACCCATTCATCAGTCCTATCCGGTCCAGGACTGATGAAGGATGGATGGGACAGAAAGACAGACATGATGTGATTCATTCAGGTCCAATGAATTCCAAGGCTCACAGAGAGCTCTCTAAATTAAACGGTATTGAAGAGCGTGGAAGTGCTGCCACGAAGACCGCAAGCGGGGTGGGGGGTGTTCAATTTCATGATGTTATATAGGAATACTGCCACAAATCTGTGCCACAGCAGGGTTTTGGCTAACTTTTTTTTTCTTTATTTTACTGTTAAAAATAAAAAGAAAAATATTTTAATGCAAACCTTGGAAGTCAAAGTGGGTTATAATTGGATGCCTCATCAAATCTGTGGTCAGAATTGTGCTGCTGATGAGTGTTTATCAAACACATGGGGGATTTATAAATATTCATAAGTCCGGGTGTGTGCTTTCACACATTTCTGAGCAACAAATGTTCCCAAGGTCTGTCATTCTTGTCAACTTCATTTAAAGTGGACAAATAAATATTACAAATTGACCAATAGGAAAAAAAGAAAGTAAAATTAAGAAAAACAAAGTATCCTCACGTTCAGAGGTGGCCAGTAATTTTGTCACAACTATTAGTGTGGGTCATGGTACTGTGAGCTGCTAATCTGGCTCAAGGACAATCAGCAAAAAACAAAGAGAATGCGATGAAAGGAAGAGGAGATGCTGAATAAATTAAAAGCTGGGGAACTGATGAATAGGATGTGACAAGGCTGATTTGTAATCGCAGACTCAGGGATAAATGGGGAAGAAGAAAAAAAAAACATAGCCAAGCTATTCACAGGATGTGACTTAAATTTAAAAAATAAATAAATAAATACCACAGTCACGGCATGAACACACAAATGTGACGTTCATTTTTTTCCCCTGCAAATTGTAGATGATTCTAAGTTTTACAAACTCCCTCAGCTCATGGATATGTTGAAGGGCGATATGCTTCAAACTAAAGCTGCATAATAGCAATATAACTAAAATAAATGGTTAATGTACCTTCCCAGATAGCTCTTTGAACAACCTCAGCTTGGAGAATTTGAAATTAGTTCTGCAAAGATCAATGAGCTAATGGCCAGTCTGAGGGAGGAAAACAACAAGAAGTGGATCACTGCCATCTTAAAAACAAGTCCAGTCAAAAAACATCAATGTAATTCAAGTAAATGCTAGTTTATAAACTTTTGCATATCTATCAGTGTCATATTACTTGGTTATGTTGCAGTAGAAAACTGCATTGTGTGTTAAAATGTAATATTTTGCCTTTTAAATACCCTGTGCTGGGATATAAACTATTGCTTTTATTCTTTGTTCTTGTTTCTATGGCCCTGACACATCTGCCCAAGGGCAGCAGTTGCTGTGTGAGGAGCGTCCCTGACAATATCATGTACTTTTTTTCATACTATAGGAACTGTAGAGATTATCCAAGGAGGGAAGGACACAGCCAATAATCTTATGGGTTATGGTGTTGACCCTCTGGAGCAATCCTCTGTCCTGTGCTATGCAGTTGAAAAAAAACATACAGAAGCACTGTCAGTTGAAGGACACCAGTTTTTTTGACTATCCACAGAAAGTATATTTTCTGCTGTGCCTTTTTGTTCCATGTCGTGGGGCAAAGTGGGACATTCGTCTGTCTTTTTTGTGTTGTGAGCTGTATAACCTGAAAAATAAGTGTGAAACCAACCTCCAATTTGGTGTGTGGCTGCATCTAGAAAGTCCCCTTTCAACAACTAGGTTGCCACATTTGGCCTCAGTGTAGCTTACCACCATCAGAGTGTGAATGTGTGTATGAATGACTGATTTGTAATGTGATGGGCTTTGGAGTCCTTGGACTTAAAAATACACTACACAAGTTCAGGCCATTTAGTTCAAAATCAAAGAAGGCTGCCACCATATGTGTATTTGTGTATATATTTAAACATTGTGCACTGGATAACTTGGAAAAATAAGCAGCGTGCTGAATTCTATTTTGGTCTATGTCTGAATCTAGGAGTAAGAATGGTCCCTATTGAAAATCAAATTGTCATATCATAATCCAAGATGACTACTCTCTCCAACCTCCTTTCAAGTCCTCTGATTAACAGGGTGGGTGGGTGGGTAGGTAGGTAGGTAGGTAGGTAGGTAGGTAGGTAGGTAGGTAGGTAGGTATGTAGTTAGGTAGGTATGATTAATCTAATGATTAATAATACTAATGATAATGATTAATCGGTAGTCAACTGGACGATGTGCAGTGACATGGTTGTTCAACTTTAGTTTAATACATCAGTTTTTAGCCTGTTAGACTCATGAATACACCCCTCCTGCTGCAGTAGGGGTGTGTGCATAGGGTTTCTTCCTGCTACAGTCTACACTCTGGTAAAGAAAAAAAAAAAGGTAACAAATCTGTCCTGTTTAAAGAGCCACAATTTATGCAGAGATGCTTTATTTCTATCCACGAGTTTTTGGCCATTTGACTATCTTTATATATGTACAATTTTAAGTACAACAATCCGATTCTGGAAGTGACTTGTTAAAGCAAAATGCAGCATTAGAGCACTTTAAGCATAAACAATCACAACCACAAATATCTGACCAGTCACACAGTAGGCTACATTCTTATGTGGGGGGTGAAAAGTTTGGACGGTGAGTTGTGACAACACAAAGTGACACAATTTTGTGAATATTGTTGACTTTGCAAATACAACAATTCAATCAGATTCCGGCAGTTTGGATGGAGCACTTTAAAATCTATGGTCAGCTGTTTGGTCTTTGTGGTGTTTAAGATCAGGTTATTCTCTGTGCACCACTCTGGCAGCTCTTCCTCCTGATTTGCAGACTCTTTCCACCTTAGATGAGCCCCTTGCACCACAGTTGGATCATCAGCAAAGTGAATGATGTTACTGATGGAGTAGAACAAGTTTCTTTAATCCTGCTCTGTGGATTTATATTCTAAGAATCCCACTTTGAAAAACATAAAACTCCTGTTTATGTATTTAATTAATATGAGTAGGCCACATTAAGAAGCATTAGTCACTCTCTCAAATGGGAGTTTATCTCAGATATCTACTGAAATTATATTAAGACAGACTGGCTAAAATTGATATCACTGCTAAATCAATGCACTGCACTTGTTGACATCTCAAGTTTGTGTGTCTTTGCCTCACCTTCATTGTCTAATTGTCTAATACAGGAACTCAGTTTTGAAATAAACCCAAACTAAGGCCTGATTAATACATTCTCCTCCTTTCTTTTTTTGAACACAGGCTGTCGATGTCCCCGTGCAATTTCTCTAGAGGAAAATATGCAGCGAGACACTAAAACAATCAATATCTGATTTTTCCATTAATGCACAGAATAAAACGTGGGATTATCATGAAACTGAGGGAAAGGTGTGAGACAAGGCTGGTGTGTGTGTGTGTGTGCATGCAAGTAAACATGTAAGTGTGGTTATGTTTACTCCCCACGCCCTAAAAATAAAACAGTACATCAAAAGCCTGTCAGAAAATGAACACTGAATAATCCATTAAAATATAAGCCCATGCAGGGAGGCAGGAAACCGGCATTCTTCAGGATTTGCATTTAATTATAAATCCTGAAG
>NW_013952630.1:820906-824331 GCF_001266775.1 Austrofundulus limnaeus
TAATAATAATAATAAATTAAGTTTTGGTTTTGTTTTTTAACTTAAAAAAGGAGAATGTCATTTTTGATTTGTAAATTCTTAAACTTTGGATTCATATTTCAAAGCACTTTACTTTTTAGGGTATAACAGAACAAGATTCAACTAGGTATGGCAAAAACATCTAGTTGGAGTTAAGTAGATTGATGCTGATCAATAGTTTGCTAGCAAACATCAGTCGATTTTTCTACCAAGTCTTGTTGCTTGAAAATGGGGGAAAAAGAAATTAATTTAAAATTCATTCTCTAAATTTTAAAGTCTCTTACAGAAATACTTCTGAAGCCATGTTGGTTTGAGAAGATGACCAGACTGGAGCATTTGTTTTTAATTCTAATTTCCTTTCAGATGAACAGAAAACCACAAAGATTATCAAATCACATTATGCTGCGCTGTCATGGACTTGCTCAGTCACCTCTCTTCCATCTGGGTTGGTTTTATTCTTCCTTTTTTTCTCTCTGTCTCCATTTCCATACCCCCACCCCATCCTATCCAATTCTTGGCTTTAAATAACTTTTTTTCTGCATGGATGAACTGAAATCATAGCCAGGGTGACACATTACAGATTTGTCTTCCAGAATTAATTTCCATGACAGAACATAGACCACTTTAATGAGTTTTTATTGCACATTGATCGCTCTCTGATACCACCGGAGAAGCATTTGGTATACATTATGCAGTGGCTGGTCCTTCTTTAACAGCTGCTGTCTGCCTGGACATTTGCTATAAAGCATGCTTTCAAAAGCCCTGATGTTCATTTGGCCAAATTGAATTGCATAAGCTGTGACACAGGAGCTTAGAAGGGGTACAGGCAACTGGAAATCAGCGGTCAGGACAAAGCAACAAGCTTTTCAGATTTTACCAATGTTTTAGGAATTTACACCAAGTTTTAACTTCCAGATTTTGCTTTCTTCTGATGCAGACAGTGATGCAAAACTCATTGTTAAAATAATTTGAAACTATTCCTGTTGCTAAGGCTGCAGCAGTAATAGATTGAAGAACGTTTGGTAATTCTTCTTTAACAGCCATGCCATCAGTCACAGGGAATGTAGAGAGATTAAAACAAGTTTAATTTTTATCATATTACTTTTTTATGGAGTAAAGGAGTGAAGATAATAATTAACCAGACTCATAATTTGATGGAAATACATTGAACTGATGTGGGGTTTACCAGTGGTGGGCAATCTTGGACCTCAAGAGCCACTATCCTGCATGTTTCCGAGTTTTCTCTGCTTCAACGCCCCCGATTTGAATGAATGAGTGATTATCAAGCTTATGCAGAACTTGCGAAGGGAATATGATCACTGAAACAGGTGTGTTGAATCAGAGGAACAAGTAAAACATGCATGACAGAGGCCCTCCTGGACCAGAATTGCCCACCCCTGGTCTATACACTAAGAACTGCTGGGTTATTTCGATAACTCAATTGCTGGTTTAAAGTTGTTTGATCATAGGTTTAGTTTGGTTTAGTTTTGACCAAATGTTGATTCAAAAAAACTAAATCCATGTTGGGTTGGAGATGTGTCATTTCAGCTTGTCACAATCCACCATTTTAAGCCATAAATTGACTAAAATAAATTTAACTGGACCTCTGCTTTAGGAAGTGATAAGTAAAGTTAAGACAGTAAAACTAACATTATGGTCCACAGATAGGCAGTACAGATACTGAAAGATGTCAAAGAGTTCTACAATCAGCTTTTCCCAGGCAGTAAGGACCCTCCAAGAAGAGAGGGATTAGTTAAAGGAGGGATTACAGGCACATCCCTTACTTCAGAGGCTAATCAAACATATTTCTTCTCATCTCTCCACCCTGTCTTTTTCTGTTGATTTAATTAAGATGAGCTGTTACCTGACATCAGCTTAAAACATTGAATTCACTTATCCAATTGCATGATAACTACCCCAACATAGCTAGTTACTGTTTAGTATATATTCCATAGCTTTAAACAAAAACACTTTGAAATGTTAGTGTTGCTAAAGTGTACCAACCAACAAGGACACTGTAGTTGGCAATTAAAACAAAATGCTTCACTGCTGGTGTAACTAAAAGCAGAGAAATTTGCTAATTTTCTACTGTGTTAGTCTAGTGTGTTTAATCTGTAAGTATTTTATGAGGGCTATTCTCTGGAAACCTGGAAACTTTTAACATTTGTTGCTGACAAAGGCAATAAAAGTGGCAGTATTTCAATCTGAACACTCGTTTCAGTTATGTTGTTTGTAAAAGCATTTCTTCTTGTTAAAACAAGTCACAGCATGCATCACACACGTTTAAAGAGGAGGTGAGACCAATTCATTACTTAACAATGAACTTTAAATATTTTCCATGTAACATAATGAAATTCCCTGCCAATAGGTTCTAGAAACAAGTACTTAAATGGTGAACATGTTCATGCAAGTAAATTAACATACTGAGCTCATTTTGCTTAACTGTAAAAAATAAAATAAAATAAACAAGTCTTGGACACATACTGTATGTGATGTCAAATGTTAAGACATTGTGACAAAATAGTGAAATATTTATAGTGTACATACTTTAAAACTACATTCATCAAATTGTGCAACCTAGAAGACAAAAACAGTTTTATTTTAATTTAATTTACTTTTTATATTTTAATTTGTAACTTTGTAATATAATTTTACTTACTGCTGCATATCTTGATCATGACTTCTTTAAAAATGTTGCTTTTTTATAACCTCAATGGAATTTATTTCTGGTAGAATAAAGGTCCAATAACAACAAAAAAGTTAAACAAAAAGCAATAATCTGTCAAAACTGTTTTACAATAAAATAAAAATAATAATTTTGTAGTTTGTGGATTACATAAAGTCAATGCATGTTCAACACAAGTTAATTTCCACAATAGGTTTTGTTGGAAAGCCTGGCATTTTCCCTTTTTAAATGGTGCCACATTTGTAAGGATCATGCATTTGTGGGATGGACAGTAGAGTGGAGAATGTGGGTTGCACACAAGAAAAATTAACCAAATCGTATTTGCCAAACAATTTATTTTGCTGTAACATGTTTTGAGCTTCTGAAATTTGACTGATAGTTGTAATGTTCTTCAACAGTTGGCTGCTGCTCAAATATATGACTAACTTTAGCTAAATTGTTCACTACTTTTTCTACTTGTTCTGGTTCTCTTAATAACTGTTGTCTTAAGTCACCTTGGTTTGTGCCAAATAAAACTGTGGTGAAAACAAAGGAATTTTAAGGAACAATAGCATAGGAACAATAAAGGAATCAGCTTGCTATCCACAATAATAACTTGTTGCTATTATATCTTTTAACTCAGGGGTCTTCAATGCTTTTCAGTATGGGACCTACAAACTGGTGAAGATATGGTGCAAAGACCCCGTGTGTGTGTGTGTGTGTGTGTGTGTGTGTGTGTGTG
>NW_013952630.1:824756-826695 GCF_001266775.1 Austrofundulus limnaeus
TATATATAAAACCATCAATAATGTAAAAAAAAACAACTTGATTTACTTTATTTGGCGAATGAAAATTGATATTTAAAATCCCTGATTTATTTTGGCCGCAGAAGAAAAAATCCAGTGATAGCCCTTTGTGGTTGTGAATGAGTTCTGTGGCCCAGAGCCACAAAACAGAACTTATTTATGGCACAATAGCTCACAGAATATTATAGCAGCTTTGTGTGTTGAGCCAACAGTATATTAATTTATATAAAGGAGGCCTAAATGTTTCATGCACCTTGGAAATAAGCCTCTCCTTATCAGTTCTGTTACACACCTATTTTGCATGCTGCATTGGAGACTTTGTACTTGGGTTCCTGTTGAATCAGGTGTGTCATCAGCCTGACAGCATAGGAAGACATTACATTTAGAATTCCTGCCATTTAACTCATGTCTTCCTAGCAAAACGAATTGGAACATATACGTACTAATACTCTAACCTTAAAGAGGGTAGACTATTGTTTGATTGCAGCGCCTAATGGCTCTAAATGGAGAGACAGTAATATGGTCTGCCTAGTAAATATCCATCTCTTCATAGCCATATTCTCATTCCATTCACATGACAAGCCAATGCAATTATATAGGGCAATGAAGATGAAGAGTAGCTGCAGCGCCACTCTAAAGGTAGAACAATCCATCAGTGGAAGCTGATAACAGTGAGTTCATGTGCAACTGTCAGGGGATATTTTGTGTTATAACCAATGCAGAAGCCTCACTTTACCAGATGCATGCTAAGAGCTTGAACACTAGTGAGCAATACTAATGCTGGAGAAGAGCTCTAAATGACAGCTTTAAAAGTCCCCAATGCTGCCATTTCGTCTTACAAAATGGGAGTTGTGGAAAGAGCTTCTATTTTGTCATTGCAACCAACACAGTAATCATGACCCAACTGTGGTAATAAAACAGAATGCAGACATAAATATAAATGGTTTCAGTATCCTAAAATGTAACCCGTCAGGCAAAAACATGACAGAATCCTGTCACATTTCTATGTTTTTCCTCCTTCTTTCACTACTGAACCCAAAGCTCTGATCTCCTGTTTTGGCACTGTGATTAGGTGTTATTATTAGTGCCATGATATTAAGCTGTTTCATTTTAGTAGGAGTGACAGCTCCTTAACAAGCTTTTGACACTAAAACTGTCACTAATGCTAATTCCTTCCATACTTGTGAAAACATTAATCTTTAATAATGACACAAAGGCCATCTGTCAAGGGAAAGAGTTACTTCCTGTCCTTGCGAAACCTTTGACGGCCTCAGTTACTCAGGAGCTCACTAATTTGATGTTGGTGCACACACATCAAAAATGAATAAATAAATAAAAATCCCAATTTCAGTCTGAATGTGAAAAAAAGTTACCAACTTTGCATGTGAGACATTCCTTCTGTTTAAACTTGGTGGGTGTTCTGAAAGCCAGCCATTTTAAAAGTTTCAGAAATCATTTGAAGGAAATTTTGTAACTGATCAAGTAAATGTTTGACCCAGTTTTGCATTTTTATACATTCTGATCATTGCAGCTATAAGGTTGAAAACAGAATAGAGTCTGTGTGTCTTTTCAATGTGTTCTTTCTGTCTGCATAAACAAAAGTTGGTTACGCATGTCTAACATAAATGGTAACACCTCCAGGTGTGTAACAAGGAAGAGACATACACTCACCGGCCACTTTATTAGGTACACCTGTCCAACTGCTCGTTAACACTTAATTTCTAATCAGCCAATCACATGGCGGCAACTCAGTGCATTTAGGCATGTAGACATGGTCAAGACAATCTCCTGCAGTGCAAACCGAGCATCAGGAAGAAAGGTGATTTGAGTGCCTTTGAACGTGGCATGGTTGTTGGTGTGTGACGGCCCTGCTGCGCCTCCTGCTTACAGCTGATTAGGCTGGCAGGTGCCTTCTATCAGG
>NW_013952630.1:827474-832554 GCF_001266775.1 Austrofundulus limnaeus
ATCATGTCAAAATGGACCAAAATCTCTGAGGAATGCTTCCAGCACCTTGTTGAATCTATGCCACGAAGAATTGAGGCAGTTCTGAAGGCAAAAGGGGGTCCAACAAGTTACTAGCGTGGTGTACCTAATAAAGTGGCCGGTGAGTGTATGTTAAAAGGTTGAAACATCTTATGAGTAAAAGTTTAGCAGTTTTTGTGGAGTCTCTGGCTTAGAGCAGCCTGGGACAGACTGGGCTCTGTGTTTTCATATTCCCATTAGAAAAAGGTCATTTTAATTTGAGTCCTACTCACTGCTGCTGTGTGCAGCTGGGGCTGATTGGAGAAAAACGAGAATAAAGCCTTTTTAGAAGAGATTCAACCGGTTTTCTTCTATAATATTCAGACTTTCATTTTTTGTTTACAAATTCCCTTCACATCCATCCATTTCCTTTACCTACAAAAGACATGCAACCATTCACACTCCTACTCGCATCAAGGTACATTGTAGAGTTACGTATTATCTTAACAGGCATGCTATTCGGGGCGGAGCTAGACATTTCTGCAGATGGTTGCAAAGGCGTGGCTGTTGTGTAGTAAGGTACATACAAATAAATAAACAACTCTGGATTTGAGCATTAAAGATGGTCTCCACAGCAAAATTCAAATATCTCTAATTCAACAGCTTTGAGAAATGTTGAGCTGAACTTTTGTGTGTGATTTTAGCTAAGAACGATGAAAAAAACCCAGATGTCAATGATTACTCACAAATAAGATGCCCACTTATGATAATGCAAATTTCACACAGGGCTAAAATTTCACTATTTTTAAACTCACAGCTGAAAATCTGGATAATTTTAAAGCACTGTGCAATATTTGATTTTAAATATAAAATGGTAAATGGATTGTACTTGGATAGTGCCTTTCTATCCAACCAGGACACTCAAAGTGCTTCACACTACAATAAGTGCTCTCATTTATCCATTCATATAGCACTCTATTAGATATCATGTACACATGTACAAATCAATCTATGGAGACTAATCAGTGCTAATCACATTCATACACTGATGGTACACATTTAAGAAGCATTGGGGCTGAAGTGTCTTGCCCAAGGACACAACAACTGAGACAGCTGGAAAGGGGGATAGAACAGGGGACCTACTGGTTCCAGGATGACTCCCCTGAGCTCTGCCCCAGCTGCCCATGGTGGCTTGCAAAGCTAATTTCAAATGGCTACAACTTAGCCATTTGTAGAAATACTGAGCTAAAATTGGATGTGGCATTAATCAAGAGCAATCGCCATGACATTCTGAAAGTTACCCAAGCTAGCAAAAAAAGGTTTCTCATTAACTGCTCATCTTTGAAATGCCCCATAGAAACCCCACCCCACTTGTCAGTCATTTAAGGGTGGGACCTGGTGTGGCAAATGAGCTGCCAGTGGCATTTGGCATCCTGGCCACCCCTCTGGCTCCACTCCTGATAAAGTGGGAGTACACTAAAGTACCCAGAGAAAATCAATGTGTACACAGAGAACATGCAAACTTCCCATTGAAAAGCTAGTAGGCAAACCTGCACCGTTTTTGCTGAGTCAACAATGCTAACAATCGCCACCTAGGAAAATCATCTGCTACTTGTAGCAGATGATTTTTTTGAACAACCTCAGTTTGGATAAATAACAATCATTATGTTTTCAAAACAATCCAAGTGAACCCACATAAAAAGCAGATTGCTGCTGTGTTAAAACAAACTCCAGTCTTCAAACGTTCATGATATTTATGCTAATGGTTTTACAGCATGTCAATCTTTAAATAACTCTGAATTTCACATTGGTTATTTCTGCAGAAATGTTATTACTTTGAAACCAAGCTGCAATGTAACGGTTAACGTTTGCTGTTTTTAAGATGTGATATTTCAGGCTTGAACTGATTCAGTGGTGAGACGTTCAGTCGGCTTACAGATAACTTTACTTCTTTCCATCCCGAAATTGGGAAAAGTTTTAAAATAAAAATGCCCTGAAGAATCTGGTGACTTCCACCATGATTCTGCCCCAACTGCAGCTCGGGTTTTTGAGAGCCACTGCGAGTTTCCACATAAGGACTCAACAACAACAAGCTCTCACTGGATGAGACATGTGACAAAGTCCATCTAAAGCCAATAGTAACCCAGATCCGGCCTCCCCGCCATGATCACTGGGTTTGTGTGTGTCTGTGTGTGTGTTAGGCTAGCGTCACACTACAAGAAAATCATGCCGATTTTTGCCCTTCCGACAATCTTAAGGAAGTCCAGATTATTGTGATGCCTCTAAAGATAATCATAGCAGATATTCCTGCTGTGGTGGTGAGTTAAGAGTGATCTAGTGTGCTCGGAAGGACGTCGGAACGGCTCCGACCTCAAATCGGGGATATTCATCATGTTTGATTTTTTTGGCCCGATATCACAGTGTGTGTAGTGTTCACCCGAGCTTGCAGCCTGTTGAATGAGACGTATAGCCAATCAGAAAGCGAGGTGTTGTAAATACGGAGGGGAATCCAAAATACAGAAGACAAAAAACTGTCATGACTCACCAGAAAGTCTGCTGGATGTTAAAAGTCCTATGGAATTGTTTTTCCTCTGGTAAAAATAGTCCACGAACGATCAACATTGTTTCTTTCTTGTTGCAAATGTTTATTTACTCTGAACTCTTCTCTGGCGGTCACATGAGATTTTTCCTCAGACATCGGAATTCTTGTGAGATATCAGGAAGTCTCGCGTGATTTAATATCTGACATCTTCATGAATTAAATATATTTTTCATGTGTGGTGTGTTGTCTCTTGCCGTGTGACTGCACACCACACACTGTAGGACCAAACCTGTTATAACCATGATTGTTAATCCTCACCAGTGGGCTCTATCAGTCTTTGAAAATCGGCCGACTGTTTTAAAAACTTGTAGTGTGACTCCGCCTTTAGCTGCCCAGCGAACAGAGATCTGACAGAGATTTATAAAGAAATAAAAAAATGAGTTAATGCACATAAAATATATATATATATATATATACTATATGTATATATATATATACCAGGGCAGCACCTAAAACATGCAAGCAGTGGTGTCCAAAGTCGGTCCGCAAGGGCCGGTGTCCTGCATGTTTTAGGTGCTGCCCTGGTTCAACACAGCTGAACCTATAGTAGTGTTTAATTAGTAGGCCTCCAGTATGTCAGCAAGGTCTGCAGAAGCCTACTAATTAGGCACTCCTTGGGTCCAGGTGTGTTGAACCAGGGCAGCACCTAAAACATGCAGGACACCGGCCCTTGAGGACTGACTTTTAACACCACTGCCCAAGAGCGTAAGCTACGTTAATGCAATCACATGTTAACATGCCCAGCACTAGTTTTAATCTGTCTAAGCTTTTTAATGGAACCGCATTTCAAAATGGATGTAATGTCGTTCTACAAGCAGGGTTCTATAAAACGTTATTGTAAAGTTATCATCCTGTTGGAAATGCTGGAACTCTAACTTAAGTTTAAGGAATTCAGCCGATAGATCAGCAGGCTAGTATTACACTGGGCTGCCAAAATGACAAACAGCATGAGGACGTTTCTAAAGTGCCTCAAAATGATGTGGAGTTTCTTAGGTTTTTTTTTTTTTGGACGAGTCACAGAAGCCACACAGTCTTGTTGCTAGAGTTTTGAATGTATTTAAAAAAAATGTGGAACAAATTTCTTCTCAAAATAGTTAGAGTCGACACTATCTTCATCCTGTTTCAAGTGCAATAGAACAACAGTATATACAAATGTTATTTGACTGAAAACATCTTAGATTAATGTGCAAGTCTAGGAACCACAGTTTCTGTCTTGATTTCAAAAGTGTACTCTAAAAGATTATATCATAAACACAAGTGCGGTCGGTGCGGTGGGTACAATGCCAGCTGGTGCGTGTATGATACGGATGGACAGCCTAGAATCGTGCTGCAAGCACAAAAATAGGTTATGGTTTATAAAATGTCCCCTGTCAAAATAGCTAAGTCAATTGCTTGTAAACACTCAGAACTCGGACTTAAAAACTTAACCAGTTTTATTTTTATTTATTTATCTTTACAATTTTGAGTCACTAATTAGTCTCCAGCAATCATAGCTCACTAAAATGCTACTTTTACAGCTGTTTTAAAATTGTTTGTGTTATGGATTAATTATGTATATCTGTTCTAACTTGACACTGTCCAGTAATCATATCTCATGATAACTAGTTTTCGGCTGTTTTACTCTATCGGCCCTGACTTCAAGACTCCAGCAATGCATGACCTCTTTTATTTTGATAAAGGTGTTTCCGGGCTGACAGCCCTGTCATTGGTTAGATGGTTCACAGCTGGCGAACTGTGATTGGTTGTAAGAATGTCACAGGATGTTATATCATTGGCTGCTCTGTGCTGACGAGCCAGCCACGACCTGACAGACTTCTCTGATTGACTTCTGCTCTGTTGCTAAAATTAAATCATTTGACGACCATACACGCAGACTTTCTGTCCATTTATTCCAACGTGTTTCTGCATTCTTTGTAAATCGTGCCACCACAGTTTGGAATAACTTAAAAAGCACCAACATTTCTTATTATTAATAAATGCATAATGCAAAAGTAAAAGCAAGGTGACAGCTTTTGAAACAGCTCTCCAGTTGGAACATTAGAAATATCTTTCTTTCTTTGAAAATGTCTCAGGCTGCAGTAATGACGCTACATCTAGTTGATGCTGGCAACGTTATTTGTGCTTCAAAAAAAGCAAAAACACATTTATGGAAATGAGAGTATGATAGAAAAATAGCAAAGTAAATAAAAAGTAAAGTAACTGTTTTCAAACTGGAGCTACGGGGGGTGAAATAAATATTGAACACGTCAACGTTTTTCTCAGTAAATATATTACTAGAGGTGCTAATGACATGAAATTTTCACCCCCAAGTGATCCATACATACAAAGAAATCAAACCATAAATGTCCAGAAATGAAGTTATTTGTAATAATGTAGAATGGCACAGGGAAAAAGTATTGAACACACTTAATGAAATTTATCTAATACTTTGTACAAAAGCCTTTGTTGTCAATGACAGCTTCAAGATGGCTCCTGTACTAG
>NW_013952630.1:833781-845782 GCF_001266775.1 Austrofundulus limnaeus
TCCATCCATCCATCCATCATTCATCCATCCATCCATCCATCATTCATCCATCCATCCATCCATCCATCCATCATTCATCATCCATCCATCTATCATCCATCCATCCATCCATCCATCATCCATCCATCCATCCATCCAACCATCATCCATCCATCATCCATCCATCCATCATCCATCCATCCATCCATCCATCCAACCATCATCCATCCATCCATCTTCCTATCCATCATCATCCATCATCCATCCATCTTCATCCATCATCCATCCATTCATCCATCCAATCATTGATTCATCCATCCATCCATCCAATCATTGATTCATCCATCCATCATCCATCCATTCGTCCATCCATCCATCATCCATTTATCATTCATTCATCTATGATCCATCCATCCACCTATCCATTTTCATCTATCATCCATCCATCCATCCATCCATTCATTGATTCATTCATCCATCCATTCATTGATTCATCCATCCATCCAGTTATTCAGCCATCCATCCATTTATTCAGCCATCCATCCATCCATCATCCATCTATCAATCATCCATCCATCTGTTGTCCATCCATCCGTCAATCATCCATCCTTCATCCATCCATCCATCCATCATCCATCCATCTATCATCCATCCATCATTCATCCATCCATCATCCATCCATCAATCATCCATCATCCATCCATCCATCCATCCTCCATCCATCCATCCATCATCCATCCATCAATCCATCATCCATCCATCCATCCATCCATCCATCATCCATCCATCCATTGTCCATCTATCATCAATCATCCATCCATCCATCCATCTATCATCCATCATCCATCCATCAATCATCCATCATCCATCCATCAATCCACCATCCATCCATCCATCCATCTATCTATCCATCCAACCATCATCCATCCATCCGTTGTCCATCCATCCATCAATCATCCATCCATCATCCATCCATCCATCCATCATCCATCCATCATTCTTCCATCCATCATCCATCTATCGTCCATCATCCATCCATCATCTATCCATCTTTTTATCCATCCATCAATCATCCATCTGTCATCCATCCATCCATCATCCATCAATCCATCATCCATCATCCATCCATCCATCATCCATCCATCATCCATCATCCATCCATCATCCATCATCCATCCATCATCCATCAATCCATTATCCATTCATCCATCATCCATCCATCATCNGACAAGGGGCAGGCTTGCTTTCTAATTACTGAGAGAGTTCAGCTGGTGTCTTGGCTTTCCATGCCTTTTTACACCTCCCTTTCTTCATGTGTTCAACACTTTCTCCCTGTGCCATTCCACCTTATTACAGATAACTTTATTTCTGGACATTTATGGTTTGATTTCTTTGTATGTATCACTTGGGTTGTTACCAACATCTGGTGAAAATTTCATGTCATAAACACCTCTAGTAATATATTTACTGAGAAAAATGGTAATGTGTTCAATACTTGTTTTACCAGCTGTATTTCAAGGCATCAACCCACATTAGCCTTAGTCCCACTCAGATTAGATTTATCTCCTCATCCAATCAAATAAAAACATTTTTTCAAGACTTGTGGCTGTCGGAGAACTACAATAGGCAATATAACCTTCCATCAAAGTCACACTTTTAAGTATTTGAACTTTAAAGTATCATATTAATGAAAAACAAAAAAAGATTTGACATAAGTTGAATGAAAATAAAGAAGAAGAAAAAACGATTTAAACATCATTAGAGTAGGTCATAGGTGGCTAGCATCTAAGCACTCATAATTAAACACAAAATCACAAAGTGGATTTATGGTGTGTATGTGGTTTTGGGCTCGTGTCTGTGTGTGATCATTTGACTAAAGACATTTCTCACAGTGCAATTTACCGGTCCAGCGAGACATTTCCATTTCAACTGGAGGGTTTTGTTATGCAGAAAATCTTGCCTACGTGAATGTGTGCATCTGTGCAAATTCAGGGCAGCGAGTGAACAAGAGATTTAAAGAAAGCTTCAAACTGCAGTGAAATGAGTCGGGTGGGGGGAGTGCGGGTGGGATTAGAGAGAGGTTATAAGCTTGTTGTAGGAGTTAAGGCCTTTTTAGCTAAAGATCAGAAGGGAAGAAGCACTACAGCCAAATCAGATGCAGAGTTCTTCCCACACTCTTCGTTTTCTCATAATTCGTTGCTCTATTGCAATTGCTGTGCAGGCTCCTGGCCATAGCACCAGTTTCTTAGCGAATACAAAAAATAAATAAATAAAATAAATAAAAATAAAAATAAAATAAAAATGACAAATTTATTAGTTTAATTATTGAGCAGCAGCTTCTATCCAAAGTGCAAAGCAAAACAAACAAAAAAAAAAAAACTAAAAAAAAAAAAACCCCAAAAAAAAAAAAACTAAAAAAAAAAAAACCCCTAAAAAAACAAGAACAAAAAAAAATACATGGGTGCCTAATATGCTTGGGCAGTATAACAGTACTGTGGTATACATCTGTATGGAAATATAGTGACACATTCAATAAAAATATGCCTGTATATTAACCCTCTGGAGCCTAGTCACATAACCTATATAAATTGCTCTAGCTGGAAAGATGCACCTTCTCTGAGACTGTTTCAACTTGTGTCAAAAGTAGAGATTTCAAACCATACACCAGTTTTTTAAATTGTGTTGATATACATGGGTGTGGAAGTCCGGGGAAATGTGGACCGCAGTACCCCGGGCCCAAGAGGGGAGAGGGGCCCACGGAAGTCCTGATCCCCCACCCCCACTCAATGAAATGGGCCCTCCAGTTAATTTGTGTAGTAATTTATTTCAAATATATTGATAACATAAAATGAGAGAATGAACCTTATTTTACTGTCCATCCAACATATCGGACATTGTGTGGGGCCCCTCTTGGAGGTGCAAAATGGTTTAGTCCACCCGACAGCAACCGGCTACAAGCGTCAGTAAACCCCAGACATGAGCTGAAAGCAGACCTGGACAGACGACTGGGAGAACCGGGAGGTCTGCCTGCCTGCTGGCTGTTCTGCTCAGCTGGCTAAAAGCTCTGGTCGCTCTGTAACTTTTAAATAAACAATTTGGTGTTGTCCTGCTTCAGAGCTGCTGCGTGTCCCTGAGTCTGAGTCTCCTTTTTTTTCCTTCCTATATTGAAATATACTGCATATAAAAAAAAATCACAATGAATGAATGATACTTTATTGATCCCAAAGGGAAATTACAGTTTGGAACAGCCCGTTCAGTAGAATAGGTGCCCCGGGCCCTGCTATAGGAGGAGACACTACCCTTACAATGTCTTTTTTTTTTTCCTTTTTGTTTTCCAATATCATGCAGCCCTAAACTAAAGATATGTCTGTGTGAAAAAAAAGATCAGTGCCGCCCAATTCTAGTGCCTATCCTGTGACTCGTTAGTTCCAATCACCAGCTTTTCTCTCATAAATATAGCCACCAACAGATGTATCCTTTTATTTTTTAACATGTATTCCCAAATAACTGCAAAAAGAAAAAAAAATATCACACCTCATGTTCAAGTGAGTAAACAAAATCAAGAGTGGAAAATGTGCTGCTTTAACGCACAGCGGGCAAAACGCTCTGCATATCTTTAGGTCTAGAAGCAAATGACTCACTGTACGCACAAGTACAAAGTGTGAGAAGGTCCTTTTCTTTTCTTCTAATTAGGCTCAGTTATTTTAGACATCTGCCAAAAAAAGAGCAGCAGCCCACAACATATTTCACACTGTAAAAGAGCTTCAGTGGTTGCCAGGATGATATACTTGTAAAGTGTCTGACTTTATGTAGATTATAAAAAAGCTCAAGTGTGCCAAAAGTGTTAGTAATCGCACAAAGTGGATTAGCTGAGACACAAGGACAAATTTACATTTGCTCCTATGTAAATTTCTGACCCGAGGCTGTTTTATACCATAATGGATCTACTTGGACAAGAGAGCTGAATTTTAGGACACTGGCATCTCACTTGGACTTAGAGGATTTAATGTCTTTAAGCTTAGAGTTGTTTACTAAAGATTTTCATTGCAGAGGAACAAATGACAGGAAGATGACACTTTTCTGTTGAAACATCTACAGTATGATGTAACATTCTGTCAGGACAACACAAATGAAAAGGGAAAGCTGTGACAGATTATTGCACATATACAGCATATGTGTGCACATGTATGCACAGATGTCCAGGGGCAGACAAACCCACAGATTAACAGATGGAAATACACACCTTTAAAGCTGTATTGTGGAACAGTTTTTAGCTGTCAGCCAGTAAAAAAAAAAAAAAAAAAAAAACAAAAAAAACAAGATGACTCATGAGAGTTGGAGGTTGTCATGTCAAAAAAAAAAACAGGGAATTAGGATTACACACTGTAAAAACTGAGTAAAATACCACACAAGAAAGTTAAAACCTAAAGATAAAAACAAAAAAACAAACAATAAAAAAACAAATGTTGAATATTCATGAAGTACTGAGTGAAACACACACCTGGTCTCAGATTTAGGTTTTGTCTTTTGATTTCTTGATTTCATTGAGTTTTGCTCAAACTGTGAAACGTTAAGTTAAACCATTTAGATACATTTATTCCATGCAGAATAAATCATTTATACAATCTAAAACGAGTAGAGCAACAATTATTGCAATTTCTTTTAATTTGAAGAGTCAAAGAGACACAGTTGTATTTTCAGTATTATTCCTACTTTCATTTTGTTTTATCAAACAGTATAAATTTGGAAATATTTAATGACGACAGAAATTACATTTTGTTTGTTGTATTCATGCTGTAAATGTCACCAGTAAATTGTACCAGAGTTCAATCATGCGCTCACATCTCTCCAAATGAACTGGACTATCTAGGCAACCAAACTAGAGTTTGATTAAAGCGGACTAAGCAGGGCTGGTTGTGAATCCACCAATGTCAGAGCTAAATCTGCAGATTCCATTAGAGTAATAGCTGCTGTCACATATTAAGTGCATTCTTGTATTCACAGTGACTGTCCAGAAAATATTGCAAATTTTCTCATAATTTATATCTCGTATTTTGTATAATGTCATGAAGAACTTGAAGCATGCTACTTGATGATTTACAAATAAAATAAATAAAAAATGAATAGGCCTACAAAGAAAGGCAGACAAACAGAAAAACACAATTTCATGTTTGAGCTCATAAACATAACTGACATTCATGGTTCAACACAAACCAGGAAAGAAAGCTGCAGTCTGTTCTTCTAAATGAAAGGCTACAAAATCCATTTGATGTGCTTTTGTTTTAACAGAAAGGGTGTCAGTCAAGGTTCTGATCCAGCAAAAGGAACATGTTGGTTAGCCTTGGTTATCGGAGCTCAGCCTGGGTACATGCTGGTTTCATTATTTCTTTTTATAAAGAGCCTTAAAGAATGGGAAATAAAACTGGTAACATGAGTGCCAAAAACATATATAAAAAGTGTGTAAAATGAAATCTTTTTTTTTAGTTCTATATACTCTGGATTAAAGGTGGTTTTAAGGTTTTCTGATAAATATGTAAGAACTGAACCTACAAAGCCTGAGCTCCACATCGTGGATGTAATGTCATTGCTGTCACCACATACCACCCACGCTGCACCTAAGGAATTCATACTCTGCCACTGTGAAGATAAACCTTGTTACAAAAAAAATGCATATTGTGATGGACTAAAATTATAAATAATATTCAGAAACTGTTGGGTTTATCAAAAACCTGTCTTCTTTATGTCAGGGTATTTGAATTTTTCTTTTTTTCTTTTTTAATAACAATAAGACAGAGTGTTTATAGTAGTTTTTCTGTGCATCATATTTGTGTTTTGTTGCCACATAACCACTTCAGACAGGATGAAGACCCCTTTACACTTAAGATCACTTACACCAGTGTTTCAACCCTGGTCTGTAAGGCACACTGCCCTGCATGTTTTAGATGTTTCCCTGCTTCAACACAGCTGATTTCAGTTGGCAACTGATTAAAAGGCTTTTGTTGAACTGCGATAATCTGAATCAGGTGTGTTAAAGCAAAGAAACTTCTAAAACAAGCAGGGCAGTGTGCCTTGAGGAATAGGGTTGGGAAACACTGACTTACACGCAAAATTAGAACATAATTGGAAAATCACCTTTAATGTAAGTGCATTCACAACGCTGATATGCTCTTAGTATACCAGATAATCGTTGTCTTGCTATCTTCTGGATCCCTAATATGTTCTACTCTACTCTAATCTGGGTCTTTAGTACAACTCAAACTTGTGCTACATTCACACTGCAGGTCTTAATGCTCAATTCCGATTTTTTGCAAACATCGAATACATTTTTTATGGACATTTACATATTTTAAATGTGACCTTCATTTGCCTATGGTGTGGACTCTCCATGGCACTGTTGCAAACCACATACACATGAGATGTCATGATGTCACATTCGGCTTGCTATTTAAAGAGGCAATATCCATGTAATATTAACTTTTTTGAGTTTTATTTCATCTTATAATGTTATACTCTCATAAAAAAACATGCCCAAAGCCTTGCTCCGACTCATTCATGCATGTTTGAAAAATCCTGCAGCGTTTTTAGGCAGCCATGCTGAGGAGCAAAACAACAGGTGGGGACCAGAAACGCCCCTGGGATGTGTCTTTAAGCCGAACTTCCTTATGGTAGAGCACACCCCCTCCCTCCTCCCCACACACCCCGCCCATGAGTCCTGCAGGCTCTTACGTGAAATTGAAAGTGAAACTTAACTGTCTGCTGAGCTCTCAACATTAGTTCTCACTCAGTGAAGCTCTTTTCAGGTTAAAAATACCTTTGAGGAAGCAAAGGAGATGGGCGGGAGACAGAGAAGTGGGTGAAGAATTTGTCTGACAGACAGCTCACCCAGCCAGAAACTGAAATCCTTACCAGGGGACTGAACTTTGTGGTCACACTAACAATAATCTCTTTAGTTGATATGATTACAGCCACAGAATCAGCCATTCAAAACAACAAAATCCCAGGATTTGAAGCAGAGCAARTTAGGAATAAAGTTTCAGCCTGCCTCAGCAACGCCAAACCASCACCTTCTAATATCAGCAGAGAAGAGTGATATGCTCTCACTACCCTCAGCAAGGACAAGAACATCATCATTCTTCCAGCAGACAAAGGAAGGTGCACAGTTATTCTGAACCAGAAGGACTATGAAGATAAGATCATGACACTCCTTAGCGACACGACCACATACGATCCGCTGAAGAGAGATCCAGGAAGTGGTTACAAGAAGAAACCAATAGATTGCCTGAAAACTTTAGAGCAGGACAAGTCTATTAATCAGATTCTGTATCATAGACTTTACCCAGGTGAGGCCACTCCTAGTCTGTATGGTTTACGCAAAATTCACAAACAGGATGTACCGGTAAGACCCATTGTTAACATGATCAACTCTGTCACTTACAATGTTTCTAAATATCTGACGTCTATACTTGGTCCTTTAGTTGGCAGCTCAGAACATCACATACAGAACACTATGGACTTTGTGGACAAGGTGAGGGATGTCATCATGGAGACGGATGAAACTATGGTCTCTTTTGATGTTACATCGCTCTTTACGTGCGTTCCTGTTGATAAGGCAGTGGATGTGGTCTGTGCAAGATTAAAATCAGACACCACTCTCAGCAGCAGAACCACACTTTCCACAGAAAAAGTGTGCCAACTCCTCAAACTGTGCCCGGAATCAACCTACTTCACGTACGGGGGGCAATATTATAGGCAGAAACATGGGTGTGCRATGGGATCCCCAGTTTCTCCTATTGTTGCAAACCTGTACATGGAGGAAGTGGAAAAGAGAGCCTTGATGTCCTTTTCAGGGGTGCCACCGAGCCATTGGTTCAGATATGTTGACGACACCTGGGTTAAAATTAAAGCCCAGGAAGTCCAACATTTCACTGATCACATCAACTCTGTGGATGACTATATTAAGTTCACACGAGAGGATGTAAAAAATGGCAGGTTGGCGTTCCTGGATTGCGATGTCTCGGTTTCGGATGGAGGACGGTTGGAAACTGGTGTATATCATAAGCCCACCCACACAGACCAATATTTGCGTTTTGACTCCCACCACCCACTGGAACACAAGTTAGGAGTGATCAGGACMCTGTACCACAGAGCAGACAGCGTCCCTACAAACCTAGGAGCCAGGGAGAAAGAGAAATCACACACACGACAGGCCCTGGAGCAGTGTGGTTATCCTGACTGGGCTTTCCTGAAAGCAGACAGGAAACACAGACAGGATTCCATGCAACCTTCAGGTGAAAATGAAGACCCCAAACCCAGACCCAAACCAGTGGTTATTCCGTATGTTGCGGGTGTTTCGGAGAAACTGAGACGTTTATTTTCTAAACATGATGTCCCAGTYGCTTTCAAACCCCAAAACACATTAAGGCAAAGGCTGGTTCACCCCAAAGATCCGGTGCCCCGGCACAAACAGAGCAATGTTGTATATGCTGTTAAGTGCCAGGGGGACTGCGACCAGTTATACATCGGGGAAACAAAGCAGCCACTGTTCAAAAGAATGTCCCAACACAGACAAGCTATATCTAATGGCCAGAACTCTGCAGTTTTCACTCATTTACAGGCCAGCGGTCACTCTTTCAGAGATGAGGATGTTCTCATTCTTGATAGAGAGGAACGTTGGTTTGAGAGAGGAGTAAAAGAAGCCATTTTTGTGAAGAAAGACCGTCCGTCATTAAACAGAGGTGGAGGCCTCCGTTTTCAGTTGCCCCCCTCCTACAGTGCTGCTATTGCCAGTATCACTCCACCCCCTGTTAACAATAGGTGTTAATTAGGTGTCAARGATAGCCATGTGATGTGAGTATCAGTCACATGGAGGCAGTGCTTAAAAGCCTGAATTTTGCCTGAAACTCTCAGACTGAAGAAGTCTCTTGGAGGAGAGAAGAAACGTTTCATTAGAGAAGAACCCGTCCAGAAGACCTATACATTTTTTTTTTCTTTTTGATTTTTTACCTGGATTACTGAGATGCATCAGGACATTGAGGAAATGTACTTTCAGATGCCAAGCAAACTGCATAATAGCGGGCGGGGGAGGGAGGGGGGTGTACAGAAGTTGTTGTACAATCACAGATGCTTGTTTAGTTCAGTTTACATTTTAACCAGCTTCTGGTCAGCAGTTGTCCTAAACATGGACAATTAAAAGAAAGAAAAAAAAAACAAAAAAAAAACAAATGGACTCCCACTCTGTAGCTGAAGACATGGAGCATTCCAAGATCTAGGTTGCACAAGGTTGGTATCAATATCTTAAATACATGATCCGCTAACCACCACCTCACTGAAGTAAAAATCTGATAAAATATAACATGACCAGACTGAGGTTGCTTTAATATAAAATAAAATAAAATAAAATAAAATAAAATAAAATAAACATTAGATGTGTATGAAATTTAGTATGGCATACTGAAAAGGCCTGGGTCGGATTTGTAAAAAAGAAAATTAAAAAGAAAATTTTTACATTCAGGCAGTCATGAAAAAAAGATCTGGCTCGCATAGGGGCAAAAATTGGTTTTGGATCACACTTGACTGCAGTGTGAACATAGTCTTAGTCAGCATGCAGCTGCCGATATTGCATTTGTGCCAGGTTGTTTCCATGATCTTGTCACATTCACAGTTGTATCCTAGGCATGAGGCCAGTGTGACCAGCCCTGCTTTAAATTCTTGGTGAACAAGCTACACCACTGCATGTGAACTCAACATCATGGACATGCTGCATCATGCTCTTCCTAAGACCTCCATATTCTGTCACCATGATTATAAATCATGACAACCTCACTACACAAGTATTGTGCATGCACCAAATCTTTGTTCTCCTTATTTGGGAGCCTACTGTGTTCCTAAAGAGCACCTGAGGACTTTGCCAAAACCCTAGCCTGGCACTTGCCTTCCTGCACAGTTCTGCTCAATTCTAGTTTCCCTTCCGTCTCGGATTTCTCCCATATACAAGGATTTCTTCAGGAGAATTTTCATCTGGGCCAATAAGAGAACAGAATGCGAAGTTTTGAATGACGTCAATTTTCTGTGCAGTATCTGCTAGTTAGTTTAGCATACGGCGGTGGGGGAAGTGAATGAAGCCAGTCCGTGTTGAAAAGGCTTCCAAATTAAACTAAATTTGTCTGACAAAGCCTGCAGTTCTCATTTACAGCCATCTCATTCGACTTGGTACTTAACTCCTCTCAGTAGGGTTGTTCATAGCGCACGCAATTTCCGGTTAGCCTCTTAGCTTAGGCTCCTTCACAGTGGAGCTGGAATACACATTGCGGCCAACAGATCCAATCATTTTAAACTTCAGCAGACGCCACGCCTCCAGCAAGAATTGCTTCTCTATAGCCGAGAGTCCAGATCCTCGTACGAAGCAAAGTGGAGAACAAGGGTCTGGTTTTTACCAGGCTACCAAAACCCTGTAAAGACCATCAACATTCTGAGTATTTTTGACACTGCCTCAGGGTTGTAGTCCAGTGCTGAGAAAGTCTTTGTTTCTTAATTACGTGTTTATTTAACTTTGTTTTCTGCTCTCTACACACATGACCTAAGTGTCTGATTTTGACACCTGGTCTGCATCTAATTATTACACTCTCAGTAAATGTAGTCCCTGGTTTTAGATTGCTCTTTATCAAAAGTTTAGTTACAGTTGATGTATGCTTGAGTCACCTATTTTTTTTCTTTTTATCTTTGTTCTTTTTTTTTTTTTTTTTTCATTAGCACTGCTTTTGTTTAAAATGATTTATTGTTATGTTATGCATAAAAAGCCTTGCCAGCATTTGTGTTTTCTAAAATGTGCTCCAATTTATGACTGGCATTTTCGCCTCCAAAACAGTCAACTTGCATAATACTGAAAGATCAAATCAATTATCACTGAGACCTTTTCGTTTGATTGGCAGACCACATTTGTTTTATAGCATACCCAAATTGCATCTTGTCCGGAAGAGAAAAAGAGAGAACATCAATAATAAACTACATTTAAATGTGATTTTCTACAGATGTTTCAATCCAAATGCTTTGAGTATTTCTTTTGCGTCACTAAAAGTGCTTTTGAGACCTTTTAGGAAGCGACGTTTCTTTTGGACAAAATATATAATAAATTGCAATAAAACTACAGAAAAATCAAACACTTGCATGTAATGGAACATTACATAACCGGCATACAAAAGCTAAACATTTTTATGCCAGGGTGTTTAGGTGGGACCCACAAATGCTCAAGGCACTCGCTGGGTACATGTGACATAAATGTCATCAGTAGGAATGTGCACAGGAGTCTGCAGACAACTGTGTACCTCACAGTCTCTTGTGGACTTGTCTGTGGCCATTATTGATTTGGCAAACATGGCAAATCATTCAGATGTTGTTGTACTGGAATACAGTCATCCATGCAGAAACTGGAACAAGAACAACTACATCTCAATATACAAGACACCAAAAGTGATGTACCTGTGTCCAAAAATAACTTGCATGTAAACAAATCCCAAGTCATGCAGTTGGGAAGGTAATATGGGAACAAATCTATTCTCATCTATTGCACAAAAACAGCGCCAAATGTCAAGCAGAATTGGAGCCTGTGACTCAATTTTTTGAAATAAATATAAATGCATTTTCCAAAAGAAGATATTGATGACTTATCCATCCATCCATCCTTCCATTTTCTTCCACCTATCCGGGGTCGGGTCGCGGGGGCAGCAGCTTCAGAAGGGAGGCCCAGACCTCCCTTTCCCCATCCACATTTTCCGGCTCCTCCGGGGGAACTCCAAGGCGTTCCCAGGCCAGCCGAGAGACGTAGTCCCTCCAGCGTGTCCTGGGTCTTCCTCGGGGCCTCCTCCCGGTGGGACGTGCCCGGAATACCTCACCAGGGAGGCGTCCAGGAGGCATCCTTACCAGATGCCCGAGCAACCTCAACTGGCTCCTCTCGACGTGGAGGAGCAGCGGCTCTACTCTGAGTCCCTCCCGGATGACCGAGCTTCTCACCCTATCTCTAAGGGAG
>NW_013952630.1:846782-851981 GCF_001266775.1 Austrofundulus limnaeus
TTTAGGTACCTAAATGGACTTGCATGAACATTCACCTGATGGTTATGTAATACAGCGAAACGATGATAAAAAAATCTGCATCGACAAATTTACATAATCGACGTCATCGATTATTTCAACTAATCAGTGCAGCCCTAGTAGTTTTACTTGTTTAAGACTAGACAGTAGCTCCATAGGAGAGATGTGAAAGGATCATTGGGTCTCATGCAAGAACATGTTCGTAGTCTTATCCTAAATTTCTCTTACTTTTGTTCGTACGAACATGTCACATCAGATTCAACAAACTCTTCTATCTTCAGGAAAATTGTGTAAATGAGCTGCGTAAATTMCACCTGTTCTATCCAGCTGCTCGTGCACGAGAGGAGATTAGAACGTCTCGGAGTCCCCCAGGATGAGCTGGAAGGTGTCGCTGGGGAGAGCGGGGTCTCTCTGCTGCTGCCACTGCGACCTGATCTCGGATAAGCCGGCCGGACGGACAATTTATATTGTTTGTCTAAATTATTACATTTAAAATTATAACTAATTCAAGCAGAATAGCCTATKGTCAACATAATTATGGAGTGTGATTTATTTTCTACTCAAAATATCTTCAAACTAACGAAATATAAAGTTATTAGTGAAGAAACCCCGTCTGGATAACAGCAGACTCACTGCTCGTAAAATATACGACAGGTCTGGACCACTCGTAAATTTTGTTCGTATCTGAAAAAAATCGTAGAATACGAAAACATTGGTGAATGCCACAAATTCTCCTAAATCACTCGTACGCACAACTTAAGAACAAATCTGTGCGGAGGAACGGTTCTTGCATGAGGCCCATTGAGTTTAAAAAACATCTCTGCACAGTGAGGTGTTAAGCAATTTCTGATAATTTAAAACATTTTATATGTGATAGAACAGTTTTGCTAATTTTATCAACATGGCACCGAAAATTTAACTGAGCATCCAAAATTATTCCTAAATATTTTTCTTGTGATAGTTGTTCAATAGGGGCCCCTTTGATTTGAATATTTAGGAACTGTATTGACGTTTTCTTGATTGAAAAGCAAAAACACTTGGTTTTGTTTGTATTAATAGTTAAACAAGAGTCATTTAGCCATGATGATAATACTGTATCTGCAGAACGTTCTGAAGTTTTTTACTGACTACGACACTACTCTTGTCCGAAGTCTAWACAATAGTGCCCTCAGCATACATTTGCAAATTGACTCAGGACAAATTTCAGGAAGGCTGTTAACATACATACTGAAAAGAACCGGGCCTAAGATAGTTCCTTGTGGAATCCCTCTTTTCACCGCCTTGAGCATCCTTAATCTGCTCTGATTTAAAAATTTAAACACATAAAAATTTCAAACCCAGACTAGATTATTCTACACTGATTGCAGAATATTTAAAACCAAGTGTGTGATTTATGAAACACATTTGATTTATGAAGCTTTCAGTACAGGGTGATTTCAGCATGGCCAGATGGAGGGGGAAGAGAATAAGAGTGACTGAAGCAATAACTAAATAATTAAGTGGAGTAGCACCTTTTGCAGACACTAACATCATAAAGTGCTTAACAGAAAAAATATTTTCAAATGATTGACTTTTATTTTGAAATATATGGTTACCAAAACAGGWTGTGTTGCCTAAATATGTTATATGCTCAAGGTAGTGAAAACAGGGGGAATCGCCCGTTAGCCACTCATGAAGAGTTTTTTTTTTCTTTTAATTTTCTGACTTTACAATGTCAGAAAATATTTTGTTTAAATAATGAACATTTCTGTCTTTAATCACAGTAATTTCTTGCAAATTTACAACTTTTCTATATTAGAGAATTTCCTGGGGGTTTTTTCCTTGCAAATTTCTGAAGTTAATCTCAAAATTTCTGAGTATTTTGGCCGAGAAGTGCTGCTCTTTTCTTCATCTGCAAAGTGGTCCTAATACGCCATCGTAGAAACCAAATAATCTGGTCACGTATATGAAGCTGTGAATAATCCAATCATTCACACCAATTCACACCTTCATTCACATGACCAAACACCTAACATTATAGACTAAAAGCTCCCTGGACTGGTCTAAATAATTTAAATCCAGTTGTGTTTTTTTAATTTTATATAAAAAATGAGGACTCAGTCAGGCCAGTTAGTGTTTGAACTGTTGTTATTAAAGTGGTATCTCACTGGGCCGGGACTCATCAGTGAGTCTTTAGCGTGTCTCCAGATTGTCTCGTGACAACTTGTTGAGGTATCTCTAGGGTTGGACAATATTGRCAAAAGAAAAAAMCCCAATAATAATCAAGATTAATTGTGGCATTCAGCAGATAAGGGTTAATAAGATGATTAATCCCCTGGAGGTCTTGGACCCTGGCTTGTCCTCGTCATGACTCACTAGCTATGTTTACATGTGCAAAATTCTTTGTTCGGACTAAAATGTATTCCAGTTAAATAATCTGAATGTATCGTTTACATTCGCACAATCAGATCATGATGAGTGTTTACATGCACCAGGCTTTTATTCAGAATAGAAGCACTGACATGTGCAGTTGTTAACTTTCCCTAAAAAAAAAAACTGAAAGAAGTTCTAATTTCGTCATGAACATAAACATCTTCTGAGCTCAGAATGGACCTACGACAGGTTTTAATAATGGTGGAGACGTTACTGCACTCTCTGGTTCAGCTGCAGGGGACGCACAGATTTCTTAATTGGCGCAGGCTGTTTGTTCTTCTTTATTGAATGAGAAAACTGGAGGAAATGTTCTGTGCTACAGTGCTGCTGTCCCTCCCTCCACAAAATAGCAGAAACCAGTGGATGAAAGTCAGCAGACATGTGCAGTCAGGTCAGTTTTCCACAACCAGRTCAGATTAAGTGTTTACATGCACGCTGTTCAGATTAACAATCAGCATAAACCACCTCTCTCATTCYRATTACAAATTCATTCAGATCGAGCTGAATCAGGTCAGAATAATCTGAATGTAGTGTTTACATGACGCATTTTTATTCTGAATGGCCGTTTAATCCGATTACTTATGTCCATGTAAATGTAGCTGGTGAAAWCACACTCTCTTTAGCAATCTCTTCTAATTTGAGTCAAAAGTACACACTTCAAACTATACACCAGTTTTTAAATTGTGTTGATGAGCCAAGTGAAATCAGAATTGTGTTAATTCACTGCAATTTTTTTTCATTTTTCTTTGTGTTGCAGCAGGAGGCAGTAAAATAAGAGCAGATTCTTTAAAAAAAATTATAAAAACATCTCAATCCACTCTCTGGTCTCATTCCTGAAAATCCCCCAAACTCCTTTCTGACTTAGAAAAGCAGCAAAACATCAACAGTTAGAAGAAAATAAAAGGTGAAAGCTGAATGAAGTTTGGCTGCGATGGAGACACAGAGAGCAGGACTTATGTTTAGCTTGTTCAGATTTGATAGTTAGGGTGTAGTTTAGTGAGTGTCGGCGAGTCAAAACGGGGTGATATTTGAACAGCTGCAGCTGATGGAGGAGGTGATGTGGCTGAGCTGTGGAGCCGCAGTAMGAACCTTTTCAGAGAAATGAAGCCCAAACACAGTCCTGCCTGTCTCTTAAGATGATTTAAAAAATGACTCCCATGATGGACGCAGTCGTCCTGAGGCCTGAGTTTAAAGGTCAGCAAATGAGCCTGTCTTTATTTCTACACTGTTGGAATCAGAACAGTGGGCATCTGCCGAGGTGGACGTTGTGCGCGAAGGTGGGCAGCTAAATAAATAGTTTCATCAGCCGTGCACACAGACTCACTGAATGTTTGGTCACAAGCTCTCAGTGAGTTGGCAACTGAACATTCACCTGTTTTCTCACAGTTTTGAGTCTCCAAACGTTGCGGCCCAGTGAGATACGACCTTAATGTTTCATGTTGAACTGTAACCGGGTCGGGTCGAAGTGAAGCGGTAAAAAAAACAGCTCCGTGTTTTAGACTCCAGGACACAAAGTGATGGTGAACACACGTGAAATCAGCTGCTGTCTTACTGTTTCTAAGAAGCTCCAAATCAACAGAAAAACAGTTTTTAATAATCTCCATTTTGAAAGAATTAGTTTTCCTCACTAAAGTCTCAGTGTGTGGACGGGATGTGCAAACACAGCAGAAAATAATCCAGAGCAGTGWAGTCAGGGTTTTGGTGAGTTTCACCATTTTTTTTTTTATTCAAAGAATGTTTCAAATTCACTGTTTGTTGCAACAAAAAGCACGATTATCTGAAAGAAGAGATGAATGCAGCAAATCAATGGATGGCACTGCAAGGATTGACTTGAATTCTAGAAATCTTTTTTGTTTATAGAAGTGTTTACAGACAGAAAATCAGGGGTCTAGTCGCTGCGTTGCAGCTGAGCAGAAACAAGTGGAGGAAGTGACAGAGCAGCGCCGCGGTCCAGACTTTACTTCCTGTGTGACCGCTTCTGGTCACTGTGCCGTCACTTGGTGTGTTCTTTAGTCTGGGCCAACATTTTTATATGGTATGAATGGTAATTTATCAGATTTGTGAGCTACTTTAGACACATGCCAGTGGAGATGTAACCATAGTTAAGTGCAGCGTAAAATACTATAAACATAAATGTTTGTTGTAAATGTCATGAGTTGTACATTTGGAGGACTCAGCAGACAAATAAAACATCATATCTGGTGATTGTTGCTGTGTGTGTGTCTTGTCAGTGAGCCTGAACATCATTCTGCCACCTTCGCAGTATTGCCTCTCTCTCTCTCTCTCTCTCTCTCTCTCTCTCTCTCTCTCTCTCTCTCTCTCTCTCTCTCTCTCTCCTCTCCTCTCCTCAAATATTTATCCCCTCCTTCATAACAACACTTGTTTACTGCAGCAGCATCCTGCATGGACTGCACACATCTGCAGAAACTACAGTATATCTAAAACTCAGCTGTCTGCCTACTGCCACACCTGCTCCAAGGACCACATCACCTGTTCTTAAAGATCTCCACTGGCTCCCTGTTCAGTACCATATGTACAATACAAAACACTCATCACCTGTCAATAAGTTAAATATAACAGATCAGGGTTATTCAGCTAAATTGCTCTGGGGGCCACAGTTAGTGCAGGCCAACAACTGAGGGGCCGAACATCCAGCAATTACTTTAATTTAGTTCATTAATTTTTATTTAAAAAAAACATAAATTCTATACACCAGTGTTTCCCAAAGTTGGGGTCAGGACCCAAAGTGGGGTCCCGAAACATCAAGGT
>NW_013952631.1:0-433 GCF_001266775.1 Austrofundulus limnaeus
GCGTTACCCTGCTTCCTCGGGCTTGGACCCCTAATTACGCTTAGCAGAAACCCAGGCTCGAGCCAAAAATGATCATGTTTATTATTGTGCTTTCACATTGTGATTTATTTATTTTTTTTATATTAAAGTTTTCCCATGCAGTTGGGCAGAGCTGCAGCTGTGCCACACCTGCGTCCTGTGTCTCTTTAATGGCAGTGGGGATTATTTAAGGCTGAGTAGTGGCTGTAGTCTTTGTTGGAGCATTGAATGTCCCTGGTGAATGCAACGTTTCAACCTTTTAGTCTTTTAATCCATGAAGCTAAGTTTATCCTAAGCAAACCCAACTTTCCTGTGAATCTTGGATGTCCTTCTTGAGACACCATCTCCTTCTGTGTGTAGGTTCCCATGTTCCATTATTCCCCGCTCCTGGTTGGACTGTGCAGTCGCCTCTTTC
>NW_013952631.1:805-10334 GCF_001266775.1 Austrofundulus limnaeus
GAGTTCTGTCATGTTAAAGTTGCTAATGCACATGCTCAAATTCAGTCATTTAGGATGCATTGTGGTTTAGTTTCATGCCTATTAAGTGTCATTAAGTGTCCAACAGGAAAACGAAGAAAAATATAAAGTATAAAAAAATAAATTAATATCAGTGCCGAGGAAACAAAAAGAGTACTACTACAAAAATATAACCATGATATTAAAGGTACCTGGAAGGTAATTAAAATCACAAGGACAGAGATTTTCCAATATGCATCAAACATGAAAATACCACAATGGAAAATAAAGAAGACATTGTTGAAGTCTTCAATTAGTTCTTTGTTAATATCGGTCCTAATTTATTAAATGCGTTTTCAAAGATCCTTGATGAAAAAGTTTCATTTAAAGGGGCTATATCATGTAAAATCAACTTTTTTGAGTTTTATATCATGTTATAATGTTCACTGCAAAAAATGTCCACCTAACCAAGTTTTAAAATCTTATATCCAGCCAAAAAGTCTTCTTGATCTTGTTTTGAGACTTATTTGCTAAACAAGAACTGATTGTGTAAGAATAATCATCTTATTTTCAGAATGTGTAAGATTATTTGTCTTGTTATTCTGAAAATTTGACTCAAATTAAGTCAAAATATCTGCCAGTGGAGTAAGAAAATTGTACTTGGTAAGACTTCTTGAAATACTTGGTTTGACTCATTTTTTTCTTATTTCAAGAATCTTACCAAGTAAAATTTTCTTACTCCACTGCCAGATATTTTGACTTAATTTGAGCCAAATTTTCAGGCTAACAAGACAAATAATCTTACACATTCTGAAAACAAGATGATTATTCTTACACAAGCAGTTCTTGTTTAGTAAATCTGTCTCAAAACAAGATCAAAAAGACTTTTTGGCTGGATATAAGATTTTAAAACTTGGTAAGATGGACAGTTTTTGCAGCGTACTCTCATAAAAAACATGCCCAAAGCCTTGCTCTGACTCATTCATGCATGTTTGAGAAATCCTGCAGCGTTTTTAGGCAGCCATGCTGAGGAGTAAAACGACAGGTGGGGGCCAGAAACGCCCCTGGGACGTGTCTTTAAGCCGAACTTCCTCATGGCAGAGCGCCCACCCCCCACACACACACAAAGTGTAACCTAGCTTCTGAGCACTTAACATTAGTTCTCACCCAGTGAAGCTCTTTTCAGATTAAAAATACCTTTGAGGAAATATATTTTCAGATGCCAAGTAAACTGCATCATAGCACACGCGTAACCCGCTCCCCGTGCGCGTACACAAGCCCCCGCGTGCGAAACCTCCCCCCCCCCACAATGGGACGGAACAGAAGCAGAATGAGGTTCTTAAAGAGATAGAGGCCAATTTCAAGGCGTTTAGAAGAGGAAGTGATGAGAAGATAAGTTTATTTTTCTATTTAAACATAAAAACAGCATTTTAATAACAGCTAAAGGTGATATAAATGCTTTATTATGGTATAGTATTTAAATATATACCTGAGAAACACATAATATAGGCCCTTTAATTTACCCATAAATGGAGTTGAAATCAAAAGTGTTTATGAAACTAAATTCTTAGGTATAATTTTGGACAACAAACTTAGTTGGAAGCCTCACATTGAATATATTAGAAATAAAGTATCAAAAACAATTGGAATACTGTTTAAAAAAACTTAAATGTAAAAGGTTTGTATGTTATATACTCCTCCTTGATTATGCCTTATTTGTCATATTGCTCAGAAATATGGGGAAATGCAAATAAAACAGCTGTTGACATATTAGTTAAGTTATAAAAAAACTATTATGCTTATTAATGAAGTGGGATATTGGGATCCAACTAATAAACTTTTCATTCAAAGTAACACTTTGAAATTTCAGGATATTGTGTACATAAAAATACTAGAAATAATGTATAAAACATTGAATAAAAGTCTTCTTTCTGGAATCCAAAAATTATTTAAGTTAAGAGAGAGTGAATATAATTTATGAGTTTTGTTAATTTTTGAAAAGGTTAAAGAGAAAAGTAAAGTAAAATCTAGATGTGTTTCAGTTATTGGTGTGAAATTATGGAATGAGTTGAATGATCTCAAATTATGTGCTTTTTTGGTGAACTTTACAAGAGCTTTAAATGTAAAATTAATGTATAAAAGCTTATACTGTTATGTAGATTTGTATTTTTTGTAACCATGTATGCATGTAATGTTTGTATGTGTATATATGTATATGTAGGTGCATATGTACATGCATACACATGTATATTTAAGGTGTGTGTGTGTGTATGTATAGAGACAGTATACTAAGTCATTAAATAGGGCAAGTCTAAGCCTTGGCTTCAGCCTACTCCGATTTTGGTAATTATTGATTTGTATTTGTAAAATTGTTTCATTTTGTTTTCTTTGTCTTGTAGTGTATATTTACCAAAATAAATCTAAATCTGAAAATACACTTAGTCTTAAAAATGTTCATAGATGTGATGTTCCTGAAAGACATTTTTAAACAGCTCCTTATAACGAATGATAAGAACCAATCTGCAGACAGCAAAGAGACAAATCCAGTTTCATTTTTTACTCCTTGCAATATCATTTTTATTGTCTCCATAAGCAGAGACAATCGCTCCTTCTTTTCTTTATTACTATAAACAAGCAGAACCGTGACGAACAGCAGCTCAGGGGGAAAGGGGATGGGGGTTTCCTCTTGACAAAGCACATGGTACTGCCCACGTGACAGAATTACATCATCATGTACATCCCTACGTGATGACGTACATCCCTATGTGGCGACATCACTCGTTCAAAATTTGTTTTATCTGATATAAACCAGCAACATTGGACACTGAGGATATTAGGCTATCACAACATAAAATACCAACAAAGCTAATTACATATTTTATTATATGTTTTTGTATAAATGAATAAAAAAGCAGGTTGCTTGGTAACACGTCTGCATAATTAACTGTAAAATGTTCAATGACCTTGTGGATTTCAAATATAATATCTATCTAGAAAAAAAAAATTGCATCAAGAACCAGGAAGTTGAATGGATACAACTTATGAGCATTTTTGTTGTCAGTTTTAACCCCAAAAGTCAACAGTGAACAGCCATTGCATGTTTAAAACCTACATGTTGTGTTTTCTTCCGTTGTCTGAACCCATACTCATAATACTCAGTTAAATCACACAAAACCAATAGAGAAAAAAAAAACTGCCAAGCTCTATCTGCTTTCAATCCATTTGGAGGTCCCAGCCAGGTACACAAGCCTGTAATGTCACATAAAAGCCGCGGGAGTCTGGGGATCTGGAATAGAGATGAGGGAGCAGGAAGTAGGACATGCAACAAAAGAATAAAATAAGCTTAGAAAATTCCCTCAGGAGGGTCTGAAGGTATCTTCATTCAAACTGTTACCGCACACAAACCAGCACACACAGACACGAGGCACAATGGCTGTTGTGATCCATTAGTGGAATGATAAGAGGGCTGTGTAGCAGGGAAGACTATAGATCTGGATGCAAATTTTGTTTCCCTCCCAACAGAACGAGGAGTATTCTTCAGAGAAAAGCAGCGGTTGGATGCCTCCACCATGGAGAAATGGGAAGAAGTAAATTATTCCGAGTTTGCTGTCATGACATTTCTGCTCGGTGAGAATAATATGGAAGGAGATTACAGGCCACACAAATGAGACAAAACCTGTGGCGATTATTAGAAGCCTGACAGCTGCTGTCAAATAATGGGAAGCTCAAAACAGCTGTTCTGGAATTAATATTTTACGGCCTTTCATCAAAGGCTGCAAGGATCCTTTTTACGCCTGACTGTCGGCGAAACCGTGGAAGTCATGTATCCTGAAAATGTGTGCAAACCATCATTCTAACCCCATAATGAGCTAAACTGTGACTGTACCCCGAGGGGAGACGCTATGAGATAACTCAGACGAGATGCTTACATTGTTTGGGAAACCACAGCATCTAAACAAATGATTCTGTTACTGAAATCGCACATGTGGGTTTGTCAGCTAAGAAGGAAAGCCAGCTTCTTAAGAGTCAGGAGGTTTGGAGAAGTGTCAAAAGGTCAGACAAATGATTTTTAAACGAAGCCAGCATTGCTGTTTTGGCTAAAGTTTTAACAATTTTGTGTGTTCTGTTAGCTAGAGTATTTTCATAGGGATGACTCAGCTACCATTTTAGCTTAATGTGTGTAAAATTGACAGATTATTAATTTACTTATTTTTTGTCCATTTCAAATTAGAATGAGTAATAAATAAATAAATTGGTGTTTTTAATAATAATAATAATAATAATAATAATAATAATAATAATAATAATAATAATAATAATAATAATAATAATAATAATAATAATGCATTTTATTTATAAAGCGCCTTTAAGGACACTGTACAATAGAAAAGAAATAACAGTAGATACATAGAATGATAGGGTAGGTTTTAGCTTTTTTTGTATTACATCTAACTAAAAAAAGATAATTGCCAAAATAAAAAGGTTACTTTTTATTGTTAATGGTTACAACAAAGACAAGCCTTGGTAGTCCACAATTTGTGACCTTTTGATGGAACCAGAAATCATGGCCTGAACTTCTGGCCCATTTGCATCTTTGTGATTTGTGCTCCATGCAAAACCTCATAACAGAGACACTCATAACAGAGTAATGTGGCGCTCCATGATGATTTCAATGTGTTTTTCCACTCTCAAAAAGTTCTACAATCAAAGCAGAATAAGGTTTGAATGCAGCTATGGCCAATATCTTTAGAATTGGTTTCTGTTTTAAAGCAGTTTTCCAGTCACTATAAACTCTTCTTCTTTGGTGACTTCCATTATTTCCAGTATTGCTACATATTAAAGCATCAACTGTCTGTTTTATTTTGGATTTAGATAGCCGAAGCAAAAAATCGAACACTGTCTGGATTTTTAAAAATATGATTTTACATTTTTTCGTAGGTTTTAAAAACGTTTTTCTTTTTTGCGATTTTGTTTTGAAACAGTAAAACCAAAGAACAAACCATATAATTGTTTGAGATATATCCATTGTATTGTTTGATAGGATTGATTAATTGTGGTGGCCAGCTTTAATGGGGTTAACTCCACAGTTTAACCATTCATAAATGTACATTCAATGATTACTTTCTAAGAGTTTCTTTAAAATCTGTTGAGTGGTTCCTAAAATATTTTGCTAGCTCAAAATTATCACCTGCCATAATAAAATGTCTGGGAACTGGGGAAATTCACCAAATTATCTGAATTTCTAAATAAAAAAAGAGAGAGAGAAATAAAAAAGTTATATATCTTTACACAGTTTGCACTTCAGAGTCTTTATTAAATTATGTTGTAGAGTTGAATTTTTATGCAGACTGATGCAGAGGCAGGATCAAACGCATGAGGATTGACAGGTAAATTTAATTAGCAAGTTTTAACCCCCTTGGTTTAATGCAGAGTGCTGATTTTGATCTGACAGGTACATCAGGAGTCATTGCCTGATCCCCTCCCACAAACTGCATCAAAAACAGTGGGCGGGTCTCTGCTTATAGATCTGTTTCACCTCATTTTGAAAGAAACATTTGTCCAATCAGTGCCTTGGCAGAGCAGCAGAACGTGTTTATCCTCCCCTACACACCACCACCACCAATTTGGGGTACAGTATGAATCGGCTAAGCTGTCACAACGTCAGCAAAAATAGTAACTGCCTTTTTTGCGGATGTAAAGTTCTTCAGACAGCACATGGTGACATGAAAACCATTCTGTTTCCCTTTGCCTCCCTGGTATTTGAGCACTGGCCTTAGTATAAATAGCTTTTGGTACACAGTTATGCCAAGTGTCATCTAAATGTTGCTAAAGGTCATTGAGTGATGCAAGAACAGTCTATCATGCTGCATGTTTGCATTGTTTTTGTGAGGGAATTCGTTGTTCTGGGTTTGCCTAATGCAACTCATTTGGCCACCCTGTGAGCACCCAAACACTACTTTGAATTTGATGCAGCAGCGGTTTTTAGAGCCATATTGAACTAAACACATTATAAGAACAAAATAAAAAAAAAATGTTGATTTCTAGCTTTTGAGTAGAAAATCAACAGGATCATTTCTGCTTTGTAAAATGGTAAGAATAGTAGGAAAACTATTTTTGAAAACTACATTTTTAAAATTTGTGATAAACACATAATTAGCCTTGAGCAGTACTTTTGAAGACGTTTGTCACTTTCATTAGATCAATCTCCCTGTTGAGAACTGTGTGTTAAACTCATGGCTTGTGAGCCCAGTCCAGGCATTTAGCTTGGGCATTGGCAGGGTCATAAGGATGCCCTGTTTAGTTTTCCAATGCCTTCTTCAGCTTGGTGACACCTCAGGATGCCCTCAGGGAACCATGCAGATCTTTGGGTACAACAAGGTTTAACAGATGTTTCCGTGCGTAAATATTTTTTTCCCCCTCCGTAAATTTTGTAAACTTTGTTGGTGGTGGCGGTGATAACCACAGTTATTTTATGAAGCCAGAGGAAGACACAAACAATAAATTGCACTGGTCTGAATAAAGGTTTGTGCAGTGATTTTACAGCTTCAACAACTGTTTTGTGACAATCTCAAGTCCAGGTTCGTTTATAACTTTTTTCCCTACGTTTATTTTGTAAACTTCTGCGATTTGTAAGTAGGGTCAGTTATAAAGGTTATGAGTTATAAAATACTGTTGATGAGGATTATCTCTCTGCTGTCAGGAGTGAAACCCTTCTGCATGTATGTGTCTACACACCTCACATTAAAACTTAGTGTCACTGTGCCACAGTCAGGTACAAGAACAATTTCAGTACAGAACATGCTCCATTTTCTTCCAGAGTGTTGTGTATTTCTGACTGTGACAAGGATTGTATGAGTCTGAATACTCTTCATTACTGAGCCATCGGCTCCAACAAACGCCACAAAGTAAATAACTTGTATTCATATGTGAATCTTAGACCATTTCCTACCATCATTCATGCTTACCTCTGTGATGGTGGTTCTTTATTAAAAAACAAATATCCATCTTATCCAGTGCACATTTTTGTTCATGACCTGCTGTAATTAGCCTGATCCTGACATATACAAAAGCCTTAAATACCACAGAGTTCTAACTCTGCAGACAAGGTGTGATAAAACTTTCATGTTGACTTTTGGAGTCTCGTGTAGGCTGTGGTAACATGGCTGCTGGAGCTGTACAATTACGGAGCACTTTACAAGCTTCACCTGTTTCATTTCTTGTAAATTCAGGTAGATGAACAACCCATCACATGACAGCATGCCAGTGCACGTTGACAGTTGTGATAAAAACGACTTTCTGAATTTTTGTAGGATGAGAAGGAAGTGACTTTGAACATGGTTTTGGTCTGAACTTTTCTGAATCTGCTGATTTACTGGGATATCTAATCTCTGCAGAGTATGGTTTCATTAAGTCAAAATATCCAATCAGCCATTGTTTTCTCAAAAATGCCTTGTTGATGTCAGAGGTCAGATGAGAATGTGTAGACTGGTTCAGTATTTTAGAAAAGCAACATTATCTCAAATAACTATTGGTTCAGTCAAGGTCTGCAGAAAACCCTCTCTGAACACACATGTTCATCATTGAAGCAGATGGGCTATACTCACATAACCACTCCTGTCACATAAGAAGAGGAAGCTGAGGGTAACATTTGCACAGGCTCACCAAAATTGGACAATAAATTGGAAAACAATTTCCTGGTCTGATCAGTCTTGACTGACTGGACTCCAATGGTGCCCATAATCCCATGGAGCACCATTGGTGGTGAAAAGTTTTTTGTGGAGATTACAGTTTTTCTTCATTTGTGCAAAACTTCAAACATTCATAAAGTTTCTTACCTTTGGCCCATTTTTTGTCGGTTTATTTGTAGTCTTTAAACTTTTATGGTTTATTTGTGTTTAGTTATGTTCTTGTGTTTTCATTTGATCAGTTCTTTATGTTTCTTATGCACAACTTGTCCTTGGCCATTTATGTCTCCCTCTGTCGACCGGCCTTAGCCAGTCACACTTGTTTTTGGTTTCATAAGTCATAGCTGCAGCCACTTTTCACATCAGCCTCAATCCATATAATCCTTCTGTTTTTTTCCTCTACTCACCAGTTGAGCATTATGCACTTTACATGCCATGTCCGGTCCTCCCTGTTTTCTCCTTATGCTCCTTCAGATGACCTCTTTGCATTGTGAGTAGATTTTCAGCCAGTTCAGCATTTTTGTTTTGTTAAAAACAAAGTTTTCAGTTATTCGTAGAACTCCTTGTGCCAGTCTGCATTTCAGGAACCAAACTTCCTTCTCACACTACTCAGCTCAGACATATTTTCAACACATCTTCACAACAATATTGCACCAAAATTGCTTTGACCATAATCACTGCAGCATCTGCAATAAGAGGTGTTTCTATGAAGTAGTGTAACTCTGAGTTATAAGTATAAGTAAGTATTTAAATGACATGTGAATGCTGTGCTGCTTTTCCCTGGATGTGTTTAAAAATGGCTGAAAATTCATAAAAATGGATACAAACTTTCTTGTAAACACACTTAATGGCTGTAATGGATTTAAACCTTCCCGGAAAGCTTTTAAACCTGATGTACTTTTTTCTGCAAAATCATCTATTGATTGTATTAGGAGCACTTGTGGCTGTAAAAATGCCAAAATGTCAATCATGAGAGACGTCTAACAGCATGATGTCCTATTACACAGGTAATATGGTTCATTTGTGACTAAGGATTTACTCATGAAGACAAATTAATTAAATGTTGTACTTTCTACATTAACGTTCTTCTAGTTGCATTTTGAGAGACAGGTTAATGAAACTCACAGAACTCTGACCAGTTTTATATTTCTTATGCAAATGTCATGCAACTTACGTGTTTAAAATCTGTATGCCAGTAAATCCTAACATTGTGAGGAATATCATCAAAACCTGCAAAGCAAAGAAAATTGAATTTTGTGGTGATATGTATGAAGAAAAAAAAACATCTCTATGGTTGAATTCATGTTAATTATTTTAAAACCTCAGTCCAACAATATGAGCACACATGAATGACTATCAGGTGCTTCTGAACATCCAGTGAAATATTAGCCGAGCCACTGAACACGGACATTTGAAAGGAATTTAATTTGCAATCCGCCTGCAAGACCTTATTGTTGTAATTTGAGGTGAGGGTCTATATTGGAGGGACAAATAGAGGACATGCATTACAAAGGAAGGGGATATTGGGAAGGGATGCTATTCATGTGCACTGTTGCAAAGCAGTGCGCCATTGGTCTATTGGTTTTATAAACCAATAGAACATTTCATAAAGAAGAAAAAATACTGTGATCCAAGAGGAAAATTATCCAACTGATATACAGCTGTGGTCAGAAACAAATTTACATGTATCAAGTCATGAATGCCATTCATTAAAGACACATTTTTAAAACAAATTTCCCTAAAGGAAAAGCTTTAAAACAGGGGTGCCCAAACATTTTCCCCGAGTGTCCTCGGGGCATAGAGTGTAATTTTTGACACTCTATCCGGGGCTGTGGGCAGTGGCGGCT
>NW_013952631.1:12368-18836 GCF_001266775.1 Austrofundulus limnaeus
GCGCTTCTGGTAATATATTTACTGAGAAAAATGGTGACGTGTTCAATACTTATTTTACCTGCTGTATTTTAGATTCAATAAGACACTGCCTCCTTTATATGTAGACCTGCTCCATGCGTAAAGATGAAGCTGATTAGTGTGGTGATGCGTAATGCCACAGATCTGCTGTCTTGTGAAGCCTCGTTGCTACAGCCTGGATCTCAGTGCAGCAGATCGAGTGTTTTCCCCAATCAAATGACAGCGAGCCGACCTCTTCAGCTCCCGGAGGAGGATCTACACTCACACCTAATTTACATTACTTGCGTTCCATCTCCGCTCCGGTCTGACCTCCGCAGCAAATACACAACCATTATAATCAATGAGAGTGTTTACACTGGCTGCGCAGGGTGGCGCAGGTCGGCGGTGAGCGGACGGCAATCCGTCAAAATTAGAACAGATCCATTTTTGCCAGATGCCCGAGCAGCACCAGAGTCAATTTTTAAAGATTACGTCGCTTCAACAGGAAAAGACACGAGCACAACATCCGTATTTTCAAAATAAGACAATATTAGGTGGAATAATTTGTCGGAATAATGTTGAAACTGCGGTTATTTTAATAAATATACAGATATATTTCTACACAAATGCTGTCAGAATGTATCGTTCTGTTTGGGAAGCAGATGGAAACGTGGCATGAAGCTATGTGTACACACACGACACATGTGGATTTTATTTTGAAATCAGAAGTTTCAGAAAGCCGACAGCAAGACATTTTCAACATAGATATCAAAAGCCTTTATATCGTTGTTTTCAGCTGTGTTTGGAGTTAGTCTTTCACAGAATTAATTATTTTTTGCTGTGACTTCCACATTTATCACTGAATTTATCGCACAATCTGCTTCCTACACGTCTGTCGGACTGGAGGTGGTGTAAACTGGACTTGAAACGCACAGCTGCGACCTGTGCAGCGGAGACACATGCAGTATAAATCCTGGGTCACTGCGCCTAAATTCATATTATCAGGTATATTGATAAGTGCCTTCCATCCTAGGTGGTAGACCTCCTAAATGTTTAATCTGGATTTTATTTATTTTCAGCTGGATAGCTTTGGTAAAACTGTGCCATTGTCAAGGAAACCGTAAACATCCAGGAACCGTGGGTGGAAAGGCTCTGAGACAGCTGCGGCACCAATCGGAGAACAAGTAACGCAGCCCTGTGTTTGTATTTCAGTCCAAAGTGGAAATAAAGCTCAATTGTGTCACGCTTTTCCATTTCAGTAAACAAACAGCTAGTCCAAATCGATCTGAAAGATCCTGTGAGGTATCTCGTGCGCACGACTTAATAACTCATGGGAACGAGATACTAAATCGTGCGCACGACTTAGTAACTCGTGGGAACGAGATACTAACTCGTGCGCACGACTTAGTAACTCGTGGGACTGAGATACTAACTTGTGCGCATGACTTAGTAATTTGTGGGAATGAGATACTAACTCGTGGGGACGAGATACTAACTCGTGCGCATGACTTAGTAACTCGTGAGAATGAGATACTGTAGTAACTCATGGGAACGAGATACTAATTTGTGTGCACGACTTAGAAACTCGCGGGAATGAGTTACTAACTCGTGGGAACGAGATAGTTTTTTTCCCAATTCATTTCCCTTTAGGGGCTCAGTAAATTAGCATTTTTTTTGAAGATGCTCTAATTAGAAAACTGTGAGAACTACAGTAAAATCTTTAATTGGAGGTGTGTTTGGACTCTAATTTGTTGGATGAAACCATCTTGATTTGTCCTCTTTGTCTTATTGTTTGTAGTGTTTTGCACTTGATATCAGGTTTTTTTTTGCATTTGACTGCAGCTTAGACCCTATATTTACATTAATTCATGTTAGGCAGTGTTGCTTTTTCCAGCATTTATGCTGCAATTCCTACATCTGGCCTGGGATTTCTCGCTGCTTTATTTTGCAAAGATGGGCTGCCAACCGAAAGAAAGACCACTGGACTTTATCTGAGCTAAGGTTGTCACTGTAGCTGCTGTAGCACAAGCAGCATTTATCCTGAAGGTCTCAAGATAGAACAAGGTTGCAGAAGTTCATGACAGTTTCATGAAAATTTGAATTTTAAAGAAATGCATCACATGATTGTTTTAAAGCCATATTTGCCACACATGGGCAGAGAAAGTGGACTGGGCCTCTTAATCTTAAAAGTTTTGACTTTTTTTTAAAACAGACAGAGCTGCAGTTTTCAAAAACTGCTTATGAACACAACACTGAAACTCAGCCCTTTTTATGCTTCTTCTAGCACTTCCCTCAAAGGGCTGGTTGTTTCTTATGCATTTATTATATATATGTTTGCTGGCCCTGACATTGTCTGCTAAGATCCCATCCACACACAAACTCAGCTTTTTAGACAGATTTCTTTCAAAAGTCGTCACACCTATTGTCTGCATGAAATGCAGTTCTTGGCCTCTGAAAATAAGCATTTTTAAAAGTGCTGACCCCTGTAAGGTTTTTAACTCTCTCCGACTGTAATAATTATGTACGGTTCAGAAAAAAAAGTGTTTGAGGATAGAAATGTTAGATTGTGCACAGCTATCTGGTTTGACATCACACTCTGTACCAGTCTAAGCTCCTGACATCACGTCAGTGATGTCTTTGCGTTTCCATGAAAATCCTGGTTTTAAAAATATCCATGTATGTGTAGCCTGAGACAATGTTCTCCACTGATGAGGCTTTTGATGTTTCTTCATCTTTGGGCTCTTCCTGCTCAATCTTGCCTTTCTCATTCTACTCCTCTCCTCCTACTTCAAACTGCAGCCAAGACCAATGTTGCTTCTCTTGTTCTCTGTGGACAAGAAAAAAATCAGTGAACCGTCTAATTCCTTGTTTACTGCACTAGTTCTTACCAATTAATGACCATAAATCTTCAAGTAGCAAACAAGTGGCCATTCCAGTAAATGACTGATTCACACATTTAGGCAAAGTAAAAGTAATAAATAAATAAATAAAATGCATTATTCAATGGCATACTTACTATGAAATGTAAATAATTGAAGCAATAGTTCAGATTTTTGAAGTTTTGTGAAAAGGTTTTTAAACAGTATCTTACCTGTTGTAGATAACTCCTTGAACAAACTAGATTTGGAAAAAATTGAGTTGAATTCTGGTCAAGTTGAAAAGCAAAACATCTAATCAAAGCAGGGCTATAACCAGAGTGGACTGCTGTCAGATTAAAACAACTCAAATCTTCACAAATCTACGTGGTCATTCCACCCTGTTGGGCCCTTTTTGTAGTTTGATAGCAGAGACACTAGCGGTGTAGAAACCTTTTATTCACAAATTGATTGAAAAATATCAGCAACATATACGTGTTCATCCAGTCTTACATATCGTTAGCCTAATAGCATTGTACCTATGCTGACCCAGTGTGAGAGGAGAACGAAGACAACAAACCTGCAAAACTGCAGAATTGGTAAGCTGGGAGTCCATGATCTATTTCTGCAGCAAATACTGCAACGTTGTTTTCCAAAATATTTCATATGATATAGAGAAAACTCAACAGACTGAAAAACATAACCCAAAGAATATAAGGATACCTATGCATCACGGGGAGAGATTAAATTCAAAATTTATTTACTCCTATTGATTCCAAGTGCACAACAAAATGTATTTAAAGGCTAAAAAATTGGATTTTACATGATATGTCCCCTTTAATACATTTATCAGCAAAAGGTTTAGCCACCTTATTATGTAGTAGTTAGGAGATGCAGTTTATGGAAAGCTTACAGAAAAATCCAGCAGATAACTGAACTCTCTGTGTCTCAAACATTTGTATACGTTTAGTTTTGATGAGAAATACATTTTAGAGTGCCTTCCAAAACCTAGTGAAAATAAAAGACTTATCTTAAACTAACACACATAACCATTCATCATTCTGCATTGTAGATATGAACTCTACAAAAACATGATCAGAATATCCTTTTAAACATTTAAATGAGTAAATAGTTTTCTGTTTCCTAAAAGTGCTTGCCTAAGCAAAGTTTTATGCACTGGTGATAATGAAAATAAACCTAATCTAAAATCACTACATATGCCAACCTCCATGTAGCATTACTAACACAGCACCGCAGAAGCCATTTTAATTGATTACACTGCAAGAGAGAAGCAGATGCTCTTACTTTTACATACTTTATGAGATGTCTTTGTTCTCAGAGAGCTTCAATCCCCAGGTGGCTCCACCAGAGGAAAGTACACTTGGGGAATTTTGAGCTTATGTGAACCATAATAAATATTTTCAAAGCAAAAACAGCACATGAAGCACGCTGCAACAACAGACAAGGATTCAAAGTGAGAAATACATATGTAATTGACACAAATACGCACAAAAACATTTTTTGTTTGCTCAATGTTAGTGTCTAAAAATTTAACCTATTTTCATCCTTTAACAAACAGACATTAAGCGCTTAGTGTCTGTGCATTCTGCAGCTGCATAAAGACCACAGACCAATCCACAGGAGACTGTTTCTTGCAACCACTGTGCCATGCAGATAGGATAATCAAAAAAATGGAGGACCAGGATGACAGTGATGTATAGCCTATTTGCTGTTAGGAACATCAGTATGTTTTTATTTTATTTTATTATTTTTTTGTTTATGTATCTCCAGTAAGAATTCTGCAGATGCACATTCTTGATTCTGTACAAGAGACACAATTTGGTTTGAAATTAAAACTAACAGCAGCATTTAGCATCAGTCTCTGTGAGACATATGTAAATATGTGGCTCCAAATGCACTCAAAACAACAATTTCATTTGATTGCTACAACATGTTTCTTGAAAAAAATAACGTGCTGAAGAGGAGTGATTTGGTTATAGCACACTGGGTTACAACGTTCTGACCCATTTCTACATCCTGTGGGCAGCTCTATGACAGAAGCATTGTATTTATAGGTTTTTAGGTTAGTAGGTGAACCATTTGTCACACTACTGTATGCACAACCAAAATGTTTTGGATAATCCACTTTCAGTTGCTGGCCTGGTTGAGGTATTAAAAACATCCAAAGCAATATATCCAAGATCTCATGGTGTGTTCTTTTTTAGAAGAATCTCATGGAATGTTGCCCAAAGTCCAAATTCTGGCACAGAAAAGTTATAGATTTGCGATTTTCATAAACCTATAAATTCAATATGGCTGTTCTCATAAAAAAGTTGTAAAAGCTGTTGCAATTTTTTTTGCAATTCTGTTGATTTGTATCTAATTAAAACAGTTGTACTTTAACTTCTGTGAAGTAAAGCTACCAGTAAAACAATTTTTACTGTACCTGATTAGCAACAGTAAGTGCAGGTATAGGATCAGGGTTGTCCTGTGTTGATCTTTACCTCTTTTTGGAGCTGATAGTCCGTTGTTGCACTTTTTTCTGGTCAAACTTGGCTCGTCTCATCACTCAAATACTGTATATAGCTAGCATCTTAGCTAGCATCCTAGCTTGGGAAAAGTGACAAAACTATGTCCATGTGGTGTTGATCGGTGTATCCTGAGTCACTGATATAAATAACAAATCACAATGTTTTGTGATCCTCCCGGTGCACTTTGATGCCGTTTTCCTGGCTTCAACACAGCTATTGTGATTGATACCTATGAAGGCACTACCAGAGTTTGTACAGGTGTCAAACAGACATAGTAATGTGCGTACTATGAGTTAAAAAAAAAGCCTGAGTGGAGATTACTATTAAAGATAACAAAAATAACTCTCAATTATAGACAGAAAACATACTTGTAACAATCAAAAAGAGGTTTGATCAGTGCAGGTTCTACAAGATGGCAGCATAACCTAAAGTGGTTTCAAGTTAGGAAGAAATTGCAAAGTCAGGTTTTTCTGTGCAGCCCTTGTTAAGATGGATGTGTTGTCATCTCCAGGATTCAGACTTTCAAAGCAAATAAAATACAGCATTACTTCCACTGTGTTACTGTTAGTAAGTCTTTCACTTGGCTGACAGCAGGGCTCTCAAGTTTTGACCTGAGCTTGGAGTGAGATTTCCAGTCGCTGAACACTGATGCCAAAAGTTGCTTTCGGCCGTCCTAAAAGCTGCTAAATAACGTCATCGTTCAATTTGCATATTTGGACTTTTGCTAACAATTGTGATCAGGGCTGTATGGTATTTAATGCAGAAGAAAACAGTGTGTAAAATCCCTCTGGGGGGGGGGGGTGTCCTCCCCCAGAAAATTTTGAATGAATTAGACGCCATTTCCTGCATTCTGGTGTATTTTAACAGGCTCAGTTGTATGGTTGGTTGGTGTAGGATAGTTTTCAACTGTTCCTGCATCCTGTTGGCTACATCCTGTACTAGAAACTGACTGTCATGACTACTTTATAGACCAGTCAGATTTAAAGGTTGAATAACATATGGGCGTCAGAACCATTTTAAAAGTGGGGGGGACACAAAGGTCGGGGTGGGGGGTGTAGGATAGTTTTCAACTGTTCCTGCATCCT
>NW_013952631.1:18862-20339 GCF_001266775.1 Austrofundulus limnaeus
TCTTCATTCATCTAGTTCTATCATTTTGTTTTAAACTCACTGAGATAAGGTTAATTAATGTGACACAATTTAACATATCCAGTGACCTTAGGGGTTCTCCCCCAGAAAATTTTGAACGAAATAGAAGCCATTTCCTGCATTCTGGTTTATTTTACCAGGTTCTTAAACATACTATTACATACATAAATAATCACTTGATTTAATTATTATTTCAGAGACATATTCTTCATTCATCTAGTTCTATCATTTTGTTTTAAACTCACTGAGATAAGGTTAATTAATGTGACACAATTTAACATATCCAGTGACCTTAGGGGTGCCTTTCACTTATATATTGTTTATTCTTGATTTATTTTAAATTGTAGCATGTCATTGTGCCAAATAACCATTAACTGTATGTTTAAAACTAATAATAACTTTACCCAGTGAACAGATGCAATATTGATAACCACCAACAGTGAAGGCATTTCACTTTTTATGATTTACTGATAGGCCTACCCATAACCAAAAGGAACAGGGCATAATTCAGCTTTCAGAACATAGAATGACACCGTGTTATGGTGACAAAAAATAAAATAAATTAAAACAACAAAAAAACATTTGTTTGTTTTGTCAATCTGCGTGTAATTATTATAGCAAAAACAGGTCTACAGGTTCCTTCCGACCCTGGTACCACCTCAATTTCTACCACTTCCTACTAATTAAAGTGAAATTTTTAATAAGCCCATAATTTTTATACTGTTCAAAATATAATAAAATTCTGTTTAATTATGCCGTAGATAATGGCTTTAAATCAGTCATAAACTTCACACAACTGTCTAGAATAGATTCAAAATAAATACTGATTTGAGTAAACATTTTAAATTTCATTCATAATTTCCCATCATCATCATCATCATCACTACTCACCTGAACCACAGAACTCTGGCCCTACCTGCTGACCATGACTCTCATCAGCTCCTGCATCACCTGAAGATGGATAAAACATTAGTTTTTTTTTTATTGCCAGCTGAAGTCAGTCAGCTTTAAAAAGTCAGAAAATATCATGAAATGTGATCAGTAAACAGATGACTATCTGGACTGGTTTCATCAGTGATTGTGAGTCAACAGTCTCAACATCTGATTATTAAAGTTTTCAGACATGAACCAAGCTCTGTTTTTTGCTGAAACTATTCTAAGATAATAAATAAAATCTCATAATATGTTAGAATGCAATCATTTTTTACTTTAATAAAAACACCCAATAATCTTCTGATTTGATTATTTTATTCCTACTGATAATATCACCAGCTGATCACTCTGTACTTTAACAGATGCTGGTGATATTGGTGATGATATGTAAGCTAGCTGTAGCCAGTGGCTAACAGCATTAATTTTATACAGGATAAATCTGTCCTGTGGAGAGTTTGACTTACTTTCTGTTTCTGTAAATCTACTAATGTCCTGTGTCTGTGGAGGGATACAATCACACACACTG
>NW_013952631.1:20634-24887 GCF_001266775.1 Austrofundulus limnaeus
ACACACACACACACACACACACACACACACACACACACACACACACACACACACACACACACACACCAGCAGTACGTCCTGTACAGCGGGAGGGGAGGAGGGAAAAAAAGGAAAAAAGGCAGCGGGGCAGCTGCAGCCCTAACGGACCAAACTTCAGTCAAACAAGACCCAACACTTTTATTCMTGATTTAAACTAGCGATCTTGTGAGCAGCTGCAGCTGTATGCTTTTATTTTTTCTGTTAGGCTGTCGCGGAGCGCTCCACCTTCTCAGTCCGGTGCTGGTGTTGTGTGAGGTGGACAGCTCAGCCAAGGCTGCTGGAGCTGGAGCTTCATGTCCTGATCCAGGGAGCCAACATGAGTCAGTCCCAGACTGAGCTGACTTGATCAAGTCTCTCTCTGCCTCTGGTGAGGAGGGGGGGGGGGTGAAAAATCCTCCACCTCAGACCGTTCAGAGATGTAACTATCTGCGTCGCTGTGGTCACTCTCCATGTAGCATCAATTATGCTAATGCTAGCTGTCACGTTCTCTCATCTTGGCCAAACCTCCGCTCTCTAACCCCCCCTCCCCTACCCACTTTGATGCATTTTTCAAATTTCGCCTTGGGGCGGAGTTATCTTTTCACAGTGGGGTATGATACACTTTCTGTTTCTCTGTTAACAATCTACTAATGTCCTGTGTCTGTGGAGGGATACAATCACACACACTGACTTCTAGAAGCAGCTAGAAGTTAGTTTTAGTTTGAATATTTGCGCTCCTGGAATTCACCGTCATCTTCCTCCCATCTAACCCGGTGGAGGCAGTCTGACGCCGGCCATCTATTCTCCGGCTGCTCGCTTCTACTGGTACTTGGTGGTACCTTCAGCCTAACCTCGACCCCTTTATCTCAGAAAATATCTGTTCATTTGGCTGCATCTCGCACAAACTTTTTCCTTTTTCATCCATCTCTTTCTTTCTAACATGTTTTTACCAGCGTGGCTCACCTCTTTTCTCTTTTTTAGTTTGGGAGGGAGCAGACACCGGACTGCTCCGTTTGCAGCTTCTCCGACTCAACAGAGCTGCTGCTGTTTACAGGCAGACAGAAGGTTGGTGTGAAAACACGGACTGGATAACTGGCGTGAGAGCGTATAAAACACTGAGATGTGTGTCTCACTCTAAATGCATGACACTTGAGAGCCCTGCTGACAGTCTCAAGTCACATCTCACTTTTATACAATTTTGAAACAAAAGCAACTACCGTCTGTGCCCACAGCCACTCCTCTGCTGGGGTGTATTTTCATTATAAAAGCTCAGCGTTGTCAAATGGTCTGCAAAGCACAATGAAATCACAGGCCATGACTCATAAAGCTTGCACAGACTACTGTAACCTGCTGTCATAAAGTGTGCCGGTGGGCTCCGTCCTCAAGGTCAGTCACTGCGAGCAGGAAGGTCCTGTGCAGGTGGCTGCACCGCGCCGTCAGTCCCACTTTTATTGTCACTTAATCCTTAATTTGACTGCCACACACACTGTTCAGCTGCTTTACCTGAAGCTCATGTTTGGGAGCTGAAGTTGGCCTTTTCTTGTGCTGCCACAAATGAAACATTGACACAATTATAGTTACAATTGCACACCATAATTGTAATAAAAGAGGACCACGATTTAAACAGTCTCGCTTTGAGTTTATTATTGGTCTAAGAGATCTTTGAGTGAAAAATTGTTAGGCTTCGATACTATTTCCAAACAACTACATGCTGTGTGATTATTACTATTTTCACGTTAGAAAAAAAAACATTATAATTTATGAATTTGTAGTGTGCAGGTGATGTTGCACAGTAACGGCAAGTCATCGAGACCAAATATATCTTCACCAAAGGAACAAATCAAGCTGCAGTAAGTGAGATTTTGTGATTCTGTAGATAATTAACAGCCCTAAAGAACAAAGTGGTGCAGCAGCAGAGAAGATCAATTCTGAAAATGAGTTTGTGAAGCCTAATAAAAAAAAGTTTAATAATGCCATGCAATGTGAGTAAAGATTATTGAGATATTATTCTCACAGCAAGCCTCTTCTAACTGGCATTTAGGAAGCTAAAAATGTGTAAAACTAGACACCGCATGGCGGCAACGTAATGACCCCCGCATGCACAAATGCACCAGAACTCAGATGTCTTTATTCCTACTAAATGCCATGTAACCAGATGCATCCCAAAATTGTAGTGGTTTGGGTGGGGGTCTTTATTTATTTATTTAATTTTTTTTTGGGGGTGGGGGCAGGTCAGACCTGATGGATAGCCCCTCATCAGAGCTAAACAACAAAGAAAATCTGAAGCTCCTATGCTTAACCATTTTTGTATGTCCAGATACCCCTTTTTCAGATAAATTAGGGTCCAGGCGGAGGGGGGGGGGGCACTGATTGCTGGGCCTGATGGATAGAACTTCATCAGAGCTAAACAACAAAAGAAATCTGAAGCTTCTATTTTTAACAGATTTTGAGTTATAAGCATTTTTGTATGTCCAGATACTGCTTTTTCAGGGGGGGGGGGGGGCACTGATTGCTGGGCCTGATGGATAGAACTTCATCAGAGCTAAACAACAAAAGAAATCTGAAGCTTCTATTTTTAACAGATTTTGAGTTATAAGCATTTTTGCATGTCCAGACACCCCCTCTTTGAAAGGAGCCCCCTCCTCAAATGTGGGGTCTGTCATAAAACTGTTGGCTAGTGCAGTGTAGGTCGGACTCATCTACAGCCCTGCCAAATTTCATGTTGATTGGTGCAGCCGTTTTTGTGCTACGGTTGACCAAAAATCTCCGGAGGGGAAAAAAAAAAACAGTACGAAAACAACATGGCTTACGCTTCATGTGCGGGGGTCATAATTAGTCAATACAGTTTTAAATGAGTTGACTTTTACACAGTGCATTGTGGATTGTAAAGAAGCACAGTCTGCATTATAGCGAGACCATTACTCACTGGCCTGCTCTCAGCAGATTCACTTTCAGATCAGAGTATTTTGCCTCGGAGTACAGAGCCCTGACCAGCAAGGTGTCCTGGAAACATTCGCATTGCTCAAAGAGCAGGTGTTCTGCAGAATGGGACTTTTCAAGCTGTTTGGTCCGAATTACATTAGGAAAAAAAAATCTTTAAATTTAAGATAACTTTTCTCTAAGCATGCTACAGTTTACTTGGGAGGCTTGATCAAAGAGAGAAATAAATCATGTTCTTTCTTATGGCCAACAGTCCCCCCTCAACCCCACCCCTGTTGGCAGCACCAGAAGTGCTACAGTTAGCGGCTGCTACTGCTATTTCCACTTGTAAAGACATGGAATTCCATGTAACAAGACTGTGTGATGTAAAATTGACAACAACAAAAAGGTTTTACAATAATCATAACAAACCACTATGAACATTTTGAGTAGTGATTTAAGATGGTAGCAACCTACTTTGGTCTTGAGCTTGCTTGGACTAGTCATTAGCTTGTTATTTTTCCAAACAGATTTTTCTCCAAAGAACTTTCTACAACAGGTAAGATGCTTGTTGTTCATAACTTGCCCACAGAACCCCACTTCAAAATATCTGAACTTGGTGTTTACACTGTGTATTAAATGATGAACCCATTGATGCGCTGACTGCCAACTGATAATTTAAAGCTAAGAGTGGAAGCAGACCCAGAATTACAATTGCAACTTATTTTAAACTCACACTCTGACCCATGGCTCATGAATAAGGAAACACACAGATCTAAAGGAATTTTAATAGGACTCAAAGAGACAATATATGCACAAAGGTTTACAAAGTTTACCATTTGCATTTAACAAAGATTGGAGTGTCAAAGAAAAGTTCAAATGAGTTTGAGAAACAATAAAAAACTTTCTGCCAATTAGGATCCACAAACACTTCCTGCAGAGAATACACAGAGCTACTTTAAAGGAAACAGAGACATGGCTGAGGATTAGACATCTCAGCTAATTCCTAAAACTGTTAACTCATATAACTAGTATGTCCACGGTTGGACGGCTGTGTGATGTTGTAATACTTTATGAATAAAATATGAAAAGCCTTGACTAACTTTTTCGTTTATCATTAAACCCTGGTTTGTTTTCCCCTGAAGCTCAGGGGTTTCTGCACCATCAACAGCTGAGCACATTAGCAAATGTTTTCATACACCGCAGTATGAGGCAATTTACTGTGGTTTGGAATGATCAATACACAAACATACACACACACACACACGCACGCACGCACGCACGCACGCACACACGCACACACACACACACACACA
>NW_013952631.1:25748-26899 GCF_001266775.1 Austrofundulus limnaeus
CCCTCAACCCCCACCAAAATGGGCAAAATGGAAGCAGAAGGAGGTTCTTAAAGAGACGGAGGCCAATTTCAAGGCGTTGAGAAGAGGAATTGATGAGAAGATAAGTTTATTTTCTATTTAAACATAAAAACAGCATTTTAATAACAACTAAAGGAGACATAGATACTTTATTATGGTATAGTATTTAAATGTATGCCTGAGAAACACATAATATAGGCCCTTTAAATAATTATCCAATATGCTTGTTCAGTTCAGGGTTTACATTTGAACCGGCCTCTTGTCGGCTACTCCAGCACAGCATTGTATTTTAGTAACAGCGATGTACTGGAAATAAAGCTAACTAAATTATCGCTCCAGTAACTTTAGTATCAATACGGTCCAAGACTCTGTGGATTCTCAGTCATCAAGGACATGAAAAATCAAAAGGAAAAAAAAAAAAGACAAAGCAACTGGACGTCTGTTATGTAACTGCAGACTTGCAGAGTTCTGAGTTGGGTAGAACTTCTGTTTAATGTAGCATGATCCCAGGAATGCAGACAAAACACAAGGAACTTGAAGTAAAACCCAAAAGTTGTTTTAATACAGAGAAAACAAGGCAGGAGTGGCAGCAACATGATACAAATTAACAAAACTTGAAGAGACGTGGGCGTGGCATGAAGCATACACAATGCTAAACAGAAGGTGGCGTGAAAACTGACTGTATGGACAAGAGCTGATGAGGAAAGTGGAGTCAACGGGGAACTAAATGTTTCATTATCTTCAGCTCAATAAACCGAAACACTCACATGCATACAGTTACAGTATGTCTGACTTCACAAGGCCTACGACCACAAGGGGGTTCTTGATGAGATCAAAGAGCAAAGCTGAAATCAGGTTCTAAAGTGACATCAAGCAACTTGTGATCCACATGAACAGTTGACTTGCCTCTAAGATTAGCATAGAGCAGCACACAGCTGTATATGTACCATCATGTGTCAAGTGGATCTAAATGTCAATAAATTTTGGCCTCCTTGGATGAATAACAAGAGAGAATTTGTACTTTTTGCTGTTCAGGGAATCCTAAAGGTCATAAGCACATATTCATAATAGAGGCAATGGTCCTGTGTGTGTGTGTGTGTGTGTGTGTGTGTGTGTGTGTGTGTGTGTGTGTG
>NW_013952631.1:27114-28293 GCF_001266775.1 Austrofundulus limnaeus
GTGTGTGTGTGTGTGTGTGTGTGTGTGTGTGTGTGGAGCACTGAGGAAGAGGCAAGCCACTACTATCTGCTTGACATTTCTGTCAGTATCGTTATTTGAACTGCTGGGTAGCTTTGACAAATGCCACAGCTGTCACAGGCTCGATTTTAATTACACCTGACTGGGTTTTTCAGGAGCTCACGGATGAACTTAATTAGCTCACAAGCACTTGAGGTAGTTCTGCTGCGAGTTGGTATAACTCACACAGTCTGTTCTGTGGCTTTCTATTGGCCTTGTTGGTCTCACTCTACACAAATGGAGAAAATTAACAATTATTGCCAAAGAAAATAAACTGGAGGGACAACAGGAGTCTATTTTCCCAAAATGATTTTAGACGCCACATAGGTTTGCAAAATAAAATGTACTGAGTGATTTGTTTGACCTAAAGGTTTTAATAGGAAATTGGCCTTAAATATAAGAATATTCAGTCTTTGCTTGTCAAAAGGCAACCCTGCCACATCAGTGAGCAACATTTATAAAGAATACTTAGTGTAAGAGGAAACAATTGTCAAAGGATAATTCTGGCTAGGCAATACTTATGCCTGGGAAAACAAAAACTATTGCATGACATTGCAAAAATATTGTGAGGTAACACAAAAGTGATACAAAGTAACGTAAAAATCTTAAGTGGGAATGCAAAAAAAATCCTCTGATGTCCCCTTGGTGACTCCGTAAAGCTGAGATTTTTCTTAAACAGGATAAAATATTCAATACAGATGTCTGCAGTAGTGTATTTGGGGCCTTGATTTCTACTCCCAAGAGTCAAATCTCATTGGTTTGCCTGTTGGAAACTAGTTGGTGACCCAAAATTGCAAGAAAATAGGTGAAATTTTTGGTGCAGTCTCTCTGAAATTCAGTCGCATTGAATTTGAATCTCAGCCGAGAAAGAAAAATGAATGCTTTTGGGTAACCTAGAAAAAAATTATTTGTGCTCTTCCTGGAAAACGTCTTGCATTATACTGTGTATTTGAAATTTAAAAAAGTTCTGTTGTAATATTAAAAAACACATGCCTACACGCCCTAAAGCAGGGCTCTGCAACCTGCGGCTCTGGGGTCAAATGTGGCTCTTTGGTCCCTCTGCAGTGGCTCTTTGAAAATGTGACTAAACATAACAGACTACTGTATATACAGTATATATAC
>NW_013952631.1:29181-57014 GCF_001266775.1 Austrofundulus limnaeus
TATTTTTTTGTTTTATAATACCACCTCCACTGGCCGTAAAGTTTTCCCAAAAGGCCTCAAAAAGGCCCACGGACCACCAGTTGATAATCACAGTTTTAGCTTGCTTTGCGGCTCTGGACACATTTTATTAGTGAGACAAGGAGCACAAATGGCTCTGTTGATCATAAAGTTTGCAGACCTCTGCCCTAAACTGAACCCCCGAGCCACCAACGGCGTTTCCCCTCATGGGGACCAGATTCATGTTCCCATAAGTATCCTTAGGTCCCTAAAACTGTCCCACGACATAGGGAATACCTGAATGCACGCACACACACACACACACACACACACACACACACACACACGCACGCACGCACGCACGCACGCACGCACGCACGCACACACACACACACAAACAATAATAAAATTTAAAAAAATCTAGTTGTGGCTATATGCTATTAATGGCACTTCAATTTCAGGTTTAGCACACTGACACTAAAGATAATACAGCGACCACAGTCCCAGTAGTACTTCCCTTCAAATGACAAGGCCATACTGATGATTAAGTGGTTGGTCTGATTTAATGAACACAAAGCCATCCAAGTGGAAGGACATTTTAATTGAAATCTCCTTCTGTTTAATAACTTAAAACATTCAAAGCGAGTCACTCCTCAAGAGATATCACAAAATGAATGTGTGTCAGGTGAGGGAGTAATTCTATTTAATTTCACTGCTCTGATCTTTACTCTTCTGAAACTGCTGCAGTTTGATTGTTGCTCTTCTTTGCAGTGTTCGTGTCTCTTAAGTGACACTGTTTTCTAACGCACCCCAGCTCTCTTTTTATTCACCCTCCTCCGGCATTGTCACAGATGACTGTTAAAATAGAATGTTGCTGTTGCTCGATTTCACCCACTTAACACCAGCCGTTTCACAGAAGTTGAATTTTAAGTGGCTCTGTTAGATAACTGAGGTAAGTCAGCCTTGTTGAGTGCAGCATCGTCATCCTTTTCTGATCAGTTCTTTGTTTTTCTGCTGCATTGTTATCGCACGCTACCGAAAGGCAAGGGCAGGCGATAATGTCTGTGTTTGTCATCAGTCTCTTTGTTACCAAATATTGTACTAACCACTAGATGGATTTTAATGAAACTCTCAGAAAATAATCATTGGATTTGCCTCTACAAATGTTTAACTCTTGAAGGCAACCCAATTCAAGATGACCACAACAGCCAACTAACCGACCCCAACCTGGGGCCATTTAGTTTGCATGTTGCATGTGGGCTTTCTCTGGGTACTCCAGCTTCCCACAGACCAAAATCATGAATGTTCAGGTGATTAGTAACTCTGATCTGTCCCTAGGTGTGAGTGAGAGAGTGAAAGTTTGTCTCCATGTGTCCCTGCGACGGCCTTGCAATCTCTCCAGGGTGTACCCTGTCTTGCACAATGGCTGCTGGAGTTAAGGACCTAGCATTGTCACAAACATCCAGCATGATTTGCAATCGATCAGTTGATTCGCGGTCATCTAGTGGCAGTAGGTTCGTTTTCGCACACACCTTTCACAGCCCATGAGACACGGTCCAGAGCACAGGTTTCATCATCTCACTGGAGACTCCTTTTAATTCATTACTTTGACTGTAAATGTGTCATGGGTAAAGTGCCACACACAGATTCCTCCATGCTCAACATTGGTACTATCTCCATCGATTGACTATCTTTGTAAGTGTCTGCTTGCAGGTACAACAATTGGCTTCTGTAAGCGGAGTAGTAGTCTGCAGTTTTCAGTGTAAACAAACACACCCACAAATTTCTGACCAATCGTGCAATACTTTGTATGCTGAGGAGAAGCATGAGAGGACTGGTGTATGATGATAAATAATCTGAAAGGTGTGCATTATTCTTTTCATGTTATTCTGGTTGTGGAAAACGGACCTGACTGCGCGTGTGCATCTTATATCAACCTGATGTGTTTCTGCCTGGCTAGGAGCTAATATGTTGGTTAGTGATGCAACATTTCTATTAGAAACTTTGAAAGAGCTCAATATTATTGAACGCTTTGATGGTCTAAAGTGTGGGAACACAGAGTGCAGTAATGTCTACACCAATTTTAAACCTGGCAAATGTCCACTCTGGGCACACGTTTTGTATCTTCATTACGGAAGTAGAACTTCTGTGTTTTTTAGGGAACATTTGCAAATCTGCATGTCAATATTTCTATATTTTTTGCCTTCCCTGTGTTTCTTTATGCCATCAATCACTTGCCCTCAGTTAGCTGTCTGCTCATTATTTTTCCAGTCAGCATGCCACACCCATCTTCACCAGCTCCCAGCTCTCCTTTCACAGCTGTAGCCACTTGGCTTGTTAGTCCCAGCCTATTTTGTTCTTTTTGGATCTATTTTTACTTCAGTGGAGCATTGTTGGTTTTTATGATAGTCGGTGAGCTCCTCTGTGAATTCTCCTTCTTTTACCCTTCTGCCACAGTAGAGTGTTTTTTTTGTACAAAAATTTTAATTTATTCAATTAGTACATTTATTTTTGAGCTTTTTGTGTGGCTGGTGTGCCCCCCCCACCCCCGTGACAGTTTCACTAAGGGAGTCAACAGCCACAGATAATCAACTAGCATGAAGCTAATTACTACTAGCTAATCAATTAGCCCATAAAATGGCTGTAACTGTCTAATTTACAAATATTGTGGTAGTAGAGTCATTCACATCTTATAGTCTGAGCAGCATCATATTGTACACAATCTCACTATGTTGCATGAAATTGTGTATTATGTTATTTTTATATTTGACAAAAAAATACTCAGATTTTTTTAAACTCTGCCATTAAATGTGATAGGCGATAATCTTTCCTTCATGGAACTTGTGAATTTTGGTAATATCAAAGAAACAGACACATCAGTGCAACGTAATACCAAAAAAAAAAAAAAAAAAAAAAAAAAAAAACAATAATTTATTTTCTTTTCTTTAGCAAAGATCACCATTATCACACATTTCACCTTGCTACAAATGCATCACATATGCATTACTTAATATTCCACCATCAGACATTAACTCAAAATTTACAGAACTCAATTTAAATTTTCAATTTACAATGCTTCAGGTAAAAATGAGGCATTTTGAAAGAACACTGTACAAGATACTGAACTATAAAGACTTTAGAGAAAAGGCAAACTGTCATTTCATCAGTTCTAAAGTGTTCTGAGTCCTGCTCAGTGGCAATCATCCAAATACCAGTTTTTATGTGACTGCAAACATAGTTAAAAGCATTCATGAAAGTCCTTGAATGATGCCAAAGAAATACACAATTCATGAATAAGGCATAACAAAACCCTCTCAGTGGCATCTAGTTATACAGACGATTCATTTTGTGTGTGAAAACAGGTTGTTCCATCCATGCTTCATTCAGGTTTGGCTTTTAAGGCGATGATGAATCAAAGAGATTACCTCTGTAAAAAAATACCATCATGTAAAAGCTACAGGCAGATCAGTGTGTTCTTGTTGAAAAAGAAATCAAAATTACAAGATAACAAAACTGCATATTAAATACTGCAGGTTAATGTAGAGAGTTTTTCTTTTCATTACAAATAACAGAAAACGTTAACATTTTGATTAAAAAATGAATAAAAACATTGGATTTTGAATTTAACTTCATCTCACAAAAAGAGAAAAACAACTAAAAAAACTGAACAAAAAGATTTTTACAAATAAGCAATATTTTTTGCAACATGTTCACATGTAGACTTATGTGGATATTTTCCTAAACAAAAGCAGCTGATTATTTCTTTATGTGTTGCTGTTTGGTGACATGAGCACTGACAAGAAAGGAACACACAGACTTAACAATGTAGGTCAACATACAATAGGCATGATGATGTTTTGCCTTTTTTAAGTGTTTACAACTTGTAAAAAAATGTCTAAAGTAGTTTCCTGAGTTTTGTAAAGTGGCTGTCTGAGGAATCTGCACTCTGATTTAACGAACGCTTCAAACTTTGTCTTATTTAGTTCCTAATCAATAAAAAAGAAAGAATTGATTTATAAATCCTACTTATTCTTCTCATGAAATAATAAAATGTTCTCTTTCCCAAATATTCACTAATAACTTATTCAATCTGATAAACAGAAAACTAAGTAATATTGGCAAAGGGACACTAGGGACAGCAACATGGTTCCTGGTTCAGGTGTAAACCGAGGCTATTCTGTGTAAAATTTGCGTTTTCATTTTTTCATCACATAACTTGTGCTCTTAACAAGGAGTTCCCAATCCTGGTCCTTGAGGAACACTATCCTGCATATTGTAAACGTTTCCCTGCTTAAACTTTAACCTGTTTCTGAAGAATCTGAAGACCTGCTGAAGAGCAGGGAAACAACTAAAACGTTCAGGATAGTGTTCTTGAGGACCAAGATACACTAAACTTCAAAGCAAGTTTAACTTAGGCAGAGTTTATTTAAAGGTTCTGTCTCAACTGACCCAAACAATACGCTTTTTCACAAAACAGCTCCACAATATGGCATAATGTGGTTTGTCTTTGCTAAGCAGAGATGGAGACGTCCCGCGCAGATGTGAGGTTTCAGAAAAGAAGAGAGCATCGTGAACCCAAAAGTGGTGTGGAACAGAACCCAGAGCCCAGTGCATTGAATGAGTGTTGTTCTCACGTTGTTTTCAAAGCACTCAGTTTAGCGAATCTCTTTGTGCTTTGTGCTAACAATTTTCTTTAAATTAAATGCAAAGTTGGTGTGTGTCCCACTTAGTTGTTCACGTGTGGATCATTTCAGCTCTGTCACTACCTCACTTCGCAGCACAAAGGAGCATCGTCGGTGGGTTAGTTTGACTTCCCTCACTGTTTCAGTTCATGTAGAAGTCACATTGAGGCAGTCACAAAGCACCTGTGAGTCCTGGCTTGAGTTGTCTTGTCAAAGAGCTTAATGAGGATCTGTGCTCAGTGGTATAAAGCTGAATATCAACTCAGTAAGTACAGCAAGGATTTCTGACTGCACATTCATGTAAAACAGGCAGAGCTTTATAGAAAATTAAACAATCACAGCCATGAAGAAAACCTAAAAAAATAACAATGATGAAAACAAATTCATAAGCAGCCACATTAAGCACAAGCAGATCAAACAAAAAAGGTTATATATTTTTATTATTGTGCTTCTGGTGCTTCCTTTTATTGAGACATGAAAATTTGAACCTTTTTCTGTCTTTAATACTCTTGTTGCAGTTAAAACTTGTGATTTTAACGAGCCTTTCTCAAACATTTTACGAGCTCTCTGCAGAGTTGAACGTGAATGCACAGGCAGGCAGTTTGGTGAACATGAAGCACTTTACGCTCATATGCTCTCTAGACTGCAGGAAATCTTTTATTGGTTAAGTTGTTATGTTAAGTTTCTGACTTGAAACAATCCTTAAACTGATCATACTGTTTAAAACAACGTAATATTTCAATTCTGCCATGTTCTCTGTCATAAAAAACATTTCTCAAAATCATAACTGTTATAGAGAGAACAAAAACTCATAATGTACAAATGATTACATTTTTTGTTTTATAAGTGACATTAAGAAGCCGTTGTTTTAATGTGTGATATTTAATCTAGAACATAATCTCCTCTAGAGTTTTAGGGTTTTAGGAAAAGTTGCTGCAATAACAAACTAAAGTAAAACCTTTTCAGCTTTTTGTCATAAAAATCCTAAACTTGAAGCGACTTTGGTAAACCACTAATCCTGCTTTGGATTAAAGGCCTAAGGGAAGGTGAAGAGTTGAGGACCTGAATGCAGATAATTGTCCAGAGACATAAATGCATAAGTGAATTACTTTTTAATACTAAATCAAAAAAAAAAGGTGCTGCAAAAGCACACAAAAACAACAAAAACATAAACTAGTAAAATTCAGAAAAAGTTAGACAAAAGGCAAACCCCAAAGCAGGACTGAAACCAAGACAACACGAGGAAGTTATAACCTGAACATGGAAAACAGGCTACAAATACATGAGGAGGTGGCCAGATAGAAACAGGTGTGCTGATTAAAAATTAGTATCAGGTGAGGCAGACAAAAATCAGAACTCCAAAATAAAACAGGACATTAGCAACAACGAAACTGCAGTGACAAACAAACAAACAAACAATCAAACAAACAAACAAACAAACAAACAAAACAAAATGTAACCCTAAACCGATAAAACCAGGAACTGTGACACGTTGTAGGTTTTGTCCACCTGTTTAGGTTTTAAATTTCAGGCCAAAGATGCTAATTTGAGCATGTATGTCTGTTTTATATATATATATATATATATATATATATTTGCACTGCAATAAAATAACAACCTGTCCAGGGTGTAGCCAGACCCCTATAAATGGAAGTCTCTGATCTGGATCCAACAGGTTCACAATAAAAGAAAAGGGCAGAAAGAGTTTGTTTAGAAATGGATTATTGAAAGTTAAAAAATATATATTTCCCCAAACTGTTTATGGTTATGTTCACGCTGCAGCTCTTAATGCTCAATTTAGATTTTTTTGCTCAGATCTGATTTCATTGCGTAGTGACCTCCATCAGACTCCTGAGGCAACATGCATGCTTAAGAAAACAGCTTGACGTCACACGCATGCCGCTGTGTTTCAGGAAGTAAATATGGATGCTACACGTTAGCATGTGTGGATCAATTCTGAAATGTTTTGCAGTCAGATCCAGTTAAATATCTGAAATGCTTGTTTTGGTCCAATGTTTGTATTTGAACCACTTGATGACTCGGAGCATTGTAGTTTTGGAACGTGAAAAAAAAAGTAATGATGGTAGAAACATACTCAAGTAATGATTCCCATCACATTAGTATCGATATGGTCCAACAATAAATTTAGTATCATATATTGCTGTGGATTCTCAGTCATCCAGGACAAAGAAAATTTAATCAATTCGCTTAGCCCTACCTCACTGACATAAAAGTCAAACAAAGTGTGACACGACCGTTTAGACAGAAGTCACTTTAAAAAACACAGTATAAAGTACCTATATTATGTAAAACATAAGAAAAAAAATTGGGTTTAGTTTGAAAAAAAATCACATTCTGACTTTTGGTGTGTTTTGCAACTGCTCAATTATTCAGAAGTCATCACAGTAAGCAAACTCAGATGAAGATTTGGAAGTTTGTCCTTCATGAATTCTGATACCAGACAAGGGATTTGAACCAGGAACCTTCCAAACACAGGCTTGCCTTCTTTCATCTCTGTGCCACCACTCCCAGACATTCAGGCTGCCATAAAAAAATCTGACATGGGTTACGTATAATGAAAAAATAATAATTTGGGTGGATTTGCCTGCAAATTAAATTTTTTTTTGATCAAAAGCATTTGTCTAATATTTTGCAGAGTTCCCCTTCCTCTGCCTGCCTGTGATTCTTCTAACTGAAACAATATTGTGTTACTGCTTCAGAAAAATAATGCACCGTAAGGTTGCTTTAACAGATACATGTGGAACACATTTGTTGTATCCAGTAATAATATGATTAAGTTAAACTTGACTTGTTGAATATTGTTTCAGTTGCTTCACATGATCAAACAGGGATGTCAGGAATTTTAGTATTGTAAGCAGGTATAGAACATCTGTTAATTTAAAAAGTGAAATATCAACTTTAAATGCTAAAGAAAAAAAGGCAAAAAAGAAAGAGGAATTTCCTCTTCCTTCCCATCACTGATACAAAAATACACCAAAGGAACAAAAAAACTCAGTTTCTCATACATCTGGCTTGAATAATAGAGTTTCAACATAAATATGAAAATAGAATTGAAAAGATAAACATGTTTAAAGTGAAAACCTAAAATATAAAATCAAATAAGTGTTCATAGTTTCTTAGAAAAGATTTTATTTTCCAACGAGTGATATGAAAAACGAGTTTTGAAAAACATCCCAAAAATGTCATGATGCCACTGATAAAATTTACGTTAAAAAATTAGTTTCTTTTGTTTTGAGTTACAAAGTTTGAAAAGTATTCAAATTGTCCTCCTAAAAGTGCCACATTTAACGAGGCGAGTATATCATACCACATGGGATAGCTTGTGTGTCTGTTGTTTTATACAGTAGTGACTGAAAGGAAGGCATTGTGTGCCTTTGCTCCCTCTGGGGCTTTAGTACCATGAGTCATCAGCTCCTGAATTGTCATCCAGTTATCCAAGATCTTCTTATTGCGTTTCTTTAACATCTTCTTGTGGCTGAGCTCTATGATGCTGACTTCCTTGCGACCCTCGCTGCTGCTTTGAGGGTTCTCCTTCAAACTTTCCAGCCGACTGCGCTGCATGAACTCTCTCCTCCGCTTCTGTTCTTTTGCCCTGACCAGGTGCTGTTTCCTCTCCTCTTTACTCCAGTACCTTCCCATCTTCATTTCACTCATTGCGTCATCATCCGTGGTCATTCCCCCACTTCGCTCCTCTTTAATCTTTAAGGCTCGCTCCCTCAGGATCTTGTCTCGCACGGGCCTCTTGGTGATGTAGCGGGTGCCGTCGCTGCGGATCTTCACCTTCCACTCCATCTTTGGCTCGTTGATGGGTCTCTGAGGCTCTTTGCAGACGCTGAGCAGGCTGAGCTGGCTCTGAGCGTACTCCACAGCTGAGTGCTGCTGGATCAGCTGCATGTAGCTCTGATAGTGGCGGGCGTGAGCTGGGATGTTAGCCTGCCTCTGCTGGGAACTGTGGGAAGGGGAGAAGTAAGGAATGCGGGAAGTGCACTGGTTTAATTTGCCATTGCTTTCATTCTCAGCCTGAGGAGTTTGTTCTGTTTCGGAGGGATTGCTGTGGTCAGGGCTGCTGCCTTTTCCTGGGACTGGGGCACGGCAGGCTGGGATGGGGCTTGTGCTCAGAGAGTGACCGGCAGCAAGACTGCTGCAGAGGTTCCTCTGGTTGGTGAGACTCACCACTCTTTGGAGCGAGTGCTCTGGGGAGCGGTCCATTGCCAATGGGGTGCTCCGTGAACTCTCTGCAGTGTTGTAGGCACTGGAACTGTCCTTGTCAGATTTCTCCAGCCTCTCATTAATGTCTACCAGTTTACCTGTCATGGACTCCCCACGGTTGGGGCTTTGATTTTTGACAGAGGGAGCAGAGCGTCCAGTTAAAGGAGACTGCTGACCCTTCCGAAGCTTATGGGCTTGCATGATGTTCTGACACTCAAGCTCGATGCTGCGCAGCTCCTCGTTGAGCATCCGTAGTTCGTGTTGCACGTCACTCTGCTCCCCCATGTTACACTCGATGGTGCTGCGGCGACTGTAGAACAGGTCATACTCACCACTGTTACGGATCTGACACTTTAGCTCCAATAGCTGCTGGAAGCGATCTCCCTCTGTCTCATCATTGTCCTCGTCTGTTTTGTCTTCCAGCCGAGTGGTACTAGTGCTACAGTGTGTGTCCTGACTGTCTCTCAGGCACCGAGAAAGGCGTCTCTGGATTTGGGCCAAGACATTATGGTCTGAGCTTTCCATTCTGTCTTTTAGACTTCGCATACTGTCCTTATAGCAAGGAAGGGTTGAACAGGTGGGCCTGTCATCGTCTTCTCTCTGCAATTAATAAAATAAAATGAAAAAACTTTAATTTTGTCACTATGCTATGTTTTTTTCTACTCCACTGCATTTCCCTGAAAAAGGTACTGCTAAAACATAAATGGAATAATTTATATGTTTAACTGCAAAGAATATCAAAAATGCTTGTAGTGCTGTAGATTAAAACAAAATCAGACACAACTTCAAGCTAATGCGTCTGTAAATCACTGAAAAGTAGACATATATAGACAATATGTTGCATCAGTTCTTTCATCAACATACGTAAACTTTTAAAGACAGTGTATGTGATGGTATGCTGTCATGAACACATCATGATTAATCCCAGTCTTGAACAACATATAAACAAAATGGCATCATTTAGGATAATGTTTCTTTTTTTTTACTTTTTTCCAAAAGCTGTTTTTTTTACATATAAAATTCCATTCTGCATGTATTACAACAATAAGGCTCCTCACTAAAACAATCCAGAAGCTAAACTGAACTGTTGTAGTTGCTGCCATGTCAGCCTTTTTTTTGTAAATAAAATCTTATGTTTTCACTGTAGCTTCTTCTGTTCAATCTGCATTTTGGGTCTAATGCCTTAAAACCTGACATTAGGAGCTGAAAATTATTATTTTTTTAAATTCAGTTTAAATAGCTTGAAAACAAGACAAAATGGATGTATTCATTATGTAATGTATATGATTATTAGTAAAGTACATATAACTTTTTAATACAATTTGTATGTAAGCTTTACAGTGTACAATTCGATGTAGTTTGACATTTTTGGATATATTGTGCAATGATGTAATTAGAACTATATACTTTTTGTAAAAATCTTTAAAAATGAAGATATAGTTTTATCATGTATAAAATCTGCAGTAAGATAAATTAAATGTGTAATTGTCACATTAAAACATTGTTTAGAGAAACTCTTTCGTTGTTACTGGGTTGACTTCTTTCTACTTTCTGACGCCTTTGAAGTTTTATTTATAAGGATTTTTGTGGTATACGCAAATGACAGCAAAAGAGAATTTTAGATTATGATTTGTTACTAAAAGAGTTAAGTAATCCTCTGTCAGAAACTACAGAAAAAAAATCAGGTGTCTTCAGTACAGATCAGAACTTTTAGAACCTGCTGCTTCTCCTGCTCCTCTTGTAAGGCAGCTAACTCCATCTCCTCTCTCTGCTGCTCCTCCAGCATTTCCATCTTTAGCTGCTCCAGGAACTCACTATGCTCATCGTCTAGCCAGGCCTCCTCCAACTGGGAATACGAAAAAACAAACAAACAAAAACAAATAAATAAATAAATAAATAAACAAATAAATAAATAAATAAATGAAGAAGGGGGGGGGGTGTGCAGGAAAAACAAGGGAAATGTGTTTCTTTTCCCACAGCTTTGTGAAAAAACAATGACATTAAACAAATGTTTTCCCAAATGATTTCCTGATTCAGTTATTTGTCATTTCTAAATTAAGAATCAAGTGTTCAATAGACAACCCCATTTCTGTGAGACCAACAAAACTGTCAATCTTTAAATCAGACCAATCCAGTTTAACAGCTATAAAATCACCACTTTTGACCTTTTTTCATTCTCCCCATTCATCACTCTGCTTGATATTAACCAAATGGCATCCATACCTGATGACTTCACATTTATTACTAAAAGACCCATGTAATTACAAAGAGCCTGCTCCTGCTCCCTGCTCATCTGCACTGCGGCAGAGTCCTTCCACTTCCTCGTCACTGGCCTCAGGCTTGAACTCACTCCACATTAGCATGCCATTAGCTTTTATGGCTTACCATTGGAAGTCAATTACAGTGGTGCAAGATAAAAATAAAACATGATGAGGTGTTTCAGTGGTGGCTTCCACCAGGAGAGGTTGTGTACTCAGTGGGAGAGGAGTGGTCAGCCACACAAGCCTTCTGAAGGTCTTGGCAAAAAAACTGTTAATGCTAAACTTTTAAGAGCTAATTGTCATCTGCTGCTGAAGGGACGGTGATTATGTTTTTGCCCATGACTGCACATTTGTCAGCAACTTTTCTCAAACAACTGGACAGATTTTAGTCAAATGCAGAGAGTAATCACTGGATGTCTGTCTGGCTTTTGGAGTCAACTCGATTAAAGATGGCTGCAACGACTAACTGATCTTAGCCAACACAAAAAAGGCTGGAAAACTATTCCTATACGTATTTCATAACATAACACGATTCTGCAGTGCTTTAAAACTCATAAAAAGTGAATGGTGAAATGCATTCCTTCAAGCACTGCTAGTCCTTCAATGTAAATATAATATGTTGGACTTCTAGTCTGTTGTTTAAAGAGACAGTTTACCAGTTTGATGGATGAGCTTGGTGACTTTACTGTATTTCTAACCTGCATCTCGGGTCTTGCAACCAGTAGTATGATGTTCCTACAGTCATCACTGGACAGCACAGCCATTGCTTCTTCTCTGTCTTGGACATCTTGGCCATTAATCTGAAAAACAAAACAAAAACTACAATAAGACAACTTCACTACACAAAATATTAAAGCAGTAATCTGAATCTATGAAATGTGGTTTTGTGGGAAGAGTATAAATAACAAACATTAAACTACTTGGTAATGTTGTAGTTCTTGAGACTGGTCTTGGTCTCAAAACCATGTTTTGACTGTCTTGGTCTTGTCTCGGTCTCATACTGTATTCAGTTAGTTACCTGTGTTTAGTACACTGAACGTTTAAGGGCACTTGTTTACATTTTTTTTTCCGGTCTTGGTCTTGACTCAGTCTTTCCATCACTCAGTCTTGGTGTCGACTTGGTCCAGCTCCTAAAAGTCTTGGTCTTGTCTCAGTCCCGATACACTCTGTTTAGACTTGGTCTTAAGTTAGGTGGTCTTGACTACAACACTACTACCTGGAGAATTTAATTTTGTCCATAATTATGGACTAATGACTAGTCTGAGTGGGGTCAAACCAAAATAGATTGCTTCTAGAAGAAATTTGAGTGATACATATTTAACCCAAATCCTAACTCCATACTGAATGACAGGCAATTACAATTTTAAGACTGAACTTGTTTTAGGGGTAACACTTTCTTTTACGGTACCCTTATTACCATGTAATTACAAAGTAATAAAAAGGTAATAAAAAGTAATTAATACCTTATTACTATGTAATTATGTAGTAATTAGGGTACAATTTTACTATGTAATTAATTGTCTGCAGTATTGTAGCACTTACCTGTTAATGTATTACAATCCACTATGCAACACCAAAATAAGTAGTAGGTACTTTGGACAGTTTTGAAGTTATATTTTATTGCAATTAACCACTAACCCCAAAATTTAGTTAAATTCTTTTGGTTATAAATATAGTGTTGAGTTATTATTGAATAGTAATTTGATTGTAGTTACCCAACAAAGGTAGTTTTACTAGCAGTTTTTCTTTTGTACCATAATTACACATAATTACATGTAATAAGGTAGTAAATACTATTTAATTACATTTTTATTACATTGTAATTACATGGTAATAAGGGTACCGTAAAAGAAAGCGTTACCATTTTAGGATGGCAGCAGTCCACTTTGGTTGCAACCTCACTTAGAATAGCTGTTAACTTTTTAATTGGGTCACAATTATATTCTATTTCTCCAAACTGTGGTTGCTTAAAGACTTATGAACCACAGGTAATGTATTAAAAAGTACACAGCCTTTCCACAAAATGTCACTTCAAAGGATTGGAATTGTTCCTTTAAGTCAAACACTGGCAAGAAAACACACATGCACCTGCTTCTATGAAATAAAGTATCACAATTAAAACACCACTGCACAACGATGACATCAATTTTTTGGAGGATACTGCAAACACTCAATGCTTCTCCCTAATTTGAAGCAAGATCCAGGCCATTATTATGAACGAGAAGGCAAACAGAGCCGTTGTGTTCACCAAAGTATCCACAGTGTACATGCATCTACTGTAGTTGCACAATTAACTGGCCACTGACAGGTGGCTTCCATCTTTCTGCCTGTAGAATATGGCCCTGTCACAGACGGATAATAGGGCCAGAGCACCAGTCTGCCTTGCACAAACAGTCCACGCACACGCCTGGTCCTGGTTCAAATCAGCCGCACCGCTCATGGTGTATTCAATTAGACAATTAGACCAGTCTCCACTCCACACATTTGCTGAAATATCTCTTGAAGTGATAACTGCTCTTTGCTCCTTATATGCTTGAATTTAGCATCATCATTGGAAACTGAAAAATGCTATAATTACCTGTCAATGTTGCTGTAGCTGTTAAAAATAAGAATTTAAATAGCTATAATTTAATAAGTGTATAATATAGGATTGTTTGTAGCTTTCTAGGAAATGCACAAGTAGCAAAAGTAAACTCATTAATGAAGTCCCAACAATAAATCTTAGATGCCATTACTCTTTATCTCTAAAACCATCCCCCTCCCACTGGAACCCCCAGATGGAGCATCATCCAGCCATAAGGCCTGACAAATCCTGCTCTCAGCTCTTGACTGAAGATGAAGTCAGAGACTAATAGCAGTCACAGCCTCTGAGCTATTGCACAGAGGGGGCAGCGAGCTGCAGCACAGCGCCATCCTGAAGCAGAACCCTTAAGAAACCCCTGTTGGTGCTGAGTTGGTAACTAAAACAGCCAGGGGGGCATTTCTTCCCCCTTAACAGCCACAACGGGGGCATGTTCCCCCAATAATGTGCTGCCATTAAAAATAAATGTGCTCTCATGCTGGAGGAAAGTGGGTAAATTCAACAAGATAAGAAACATCTATCTATTTCTTTTTTAAACCAAAGGAGAGTTGATGTTGGAGCCCAGTGTGAGAGTGTTTTACTGCACCTGTAAAATGCGATCCCCTTCTCGAATGCGTCCATCTCTGGCAGCGATGCTGTTTGGACAGACCTGTTGAAGTACAATTTACAAAAGGATGCATTTAAGAAGCTTTTAATAAATAATAATTTCCAGGTTATTTGCATAAAGACCTTCAGCTAAACGAATAGATAGTACTACAGATGTCAGCTGATGTTCCTGGACATATTCAAACAGTTTTCAAACATACTTGGAAATTGCCACAATAAAACCAAATCAATGTTTATCCCAAAAAGATGTCAGTCATGCTTGTTCTATTTTCTGTCAAGTTGATTTAGCACAATCCTGTGCATGAATCATCTCCCAGCCTGTAAGTTAACCCTCGCACATGGTGCACCTGCTCTTCCTGTGACTAATGCTAGTCAACAGGAGGGCAGGACATGCTCTCATTGGCCAATCAGCTGGTGTTTCAGTCCATTTGTTCCACTTTCTCCTTGCAGACTCCAATTCTGAAGTCATTGAGGTACAGAGACACTCCATCTTCATGAAAGTTCACTCCCACGCAGAACAACACTCATTAAACTGGGCGTGAGGTCCCTGCTCAGGAACGGGTTAAACACAGGAAAGAATAGAGGACACAGGGTGCACATGTTCTGCACTTAGAAGGTGGGGTTTTCAGTGGTTATTCTGTCATCTGTTAAAGATAATACTTTATTTGATCATGTAAATGGCTGCGCACTTGTGAACCACAGGGAAAAAAAGGGTTTCGCTGGTCCCGTGAAGTTTCCTCTTTGAAATGGAACAAAAACTTCAAGGCAAAAAAAAAAGGTATCAGTTTTGAGACTATCTTGTATTTGTTCTTTCTGCCACCTAAGATATGAATGCTTGACATGTCCTCTAGCATAAGTGTTATTTATTGTGCCACACTCTTTTGGATTTAATAAAATAAACACTGAAGAATCATGACTAAAGAAAAAAAAAAGCAGATCAGTGTAATTTATATTCTGCTCAGCTCTCGAAGCAAACACCTTTCACGGTCTGTGATGACTTCAAATAAAATATAGGGGAAAGTTGAGCCGACTGGTGAGCAGTATCCTCACAGCTTCTGAAAAGTTGAAGATGAAAAAACAAAAACCAAAAAAAAGCAAGTCTTGTTTTTATCAGAGGGTAGCTTGTTGAGGTGTGCTGATGCAACCTGAAAAACATCACACCATAAAAGCACTCTTTTATGTCTTTTTATCCTTTGTCTTGGCGATCATCTCACTTTGCCAACTGACAATGTAATCAAGCAGTTAGGTTATCTGCTCAGAATTGTGTTTTATGTTTGATGAGACTTTAGTTTTGAAGTACTGCTGCATGCATATTAAATCAATTCACAAATTACACAATAAGTACTGAATGTCATAACAGATTTATACTGAGAAATGCAAAAGTCTCGGTTGTGAAAACATTTCACTGGGGTCCTCTGATCTAGAAAGAGGATGATTGTTGGTTTCTACAACAGAGAATAAAATGTTAATCGGAAACTTCAAAGAAACCAAATGTCAGGAGAATACGCATAAAGCTTTTGCTACAGTAGAATTAATATTTTCCAGTTTTGAAACTGCTAGCAATCGCAACTTTGGTGATTGGCAGGAAAAATAACAAGCAGGGAAATAATTTATGTGGTCAATGTTTTTTTACAAGCATTTTCAGAAACAACGGTGCTTGGTAACAGAAAGAGAAATCCTACACTATGGACAAAAATTACAACTTTTCATTTATTCACTAATCTCTTTTTTAAGGGACACTTAGGGCTACATACTCAACAGTGAGCAGTAAAAGTTTTACTATTTTCATCATTTTGTGTTATTAGCATCTGCTGCTGAGTTGCACAGCAGTGATTGTGGCATCTGCAGAGAGCACTATTTTGCTGTGTGTGGTTGTTAACAGAGAGTACTGTGCATACCACAGACTCAACACATTATATTTTTATACTCTGCAGTTCTTTTGAGGGCCATAGAAAGAGAGTTTAGTTGTAGACTAAAGTAAATACAGCAAATACTTTTTTTGCATTGTTTGTATGTAAAAACTCTTTCATAATGTGGAATTTTTTCCAGTGAACATTGTCTTGTGTATGATCATTTGGTGCTTTGATAAAAAATAATACTTTTGTAAACTATTATACATCATTGTTGGTGATTTCTGTCTTTAAAGTGCAGTGCATCTACTAAACATAAAAATAAAATCATTTTACTTGAATCGATTTTTCTACATTACAGTGGATTTTGTTATAACCTATATTTGATTTGAATTTAATGTATTTATTAAAAGAACACACTTATAAAAAATGTACATAAATTAAAAATACTTGGATGACACAAGAAAGTGAAAACACTTACCTGGATGTTTGTCCAGTAACTAGTTGGTGGTTAGGGTTAACTAACACAATTGAAAGACTTGTGGCCCAAATTATTACCGGTACTGATTTAAAACATACAAAGGTCTATATTTATCACTCAACAACCAGCAAATTAATTTATTGGTGTGTCAACGGTTTCCATCTCTTGACACAATATCCTTTAGCAATCAAAATAATCACATGGCGTATGTGTTTCATGACCCACAGTGGGATCCCAACTTTAACTTTGAGAACCACCAATCAATTCTAGAGTACAGGATACAAAAGTGCAGCAAAATGACTGGAGTGCCTAGAGTGGCCTGTCTGGTCAACATTTCTTAAGTCTAGGTCAGGAGTAGGCAATCCTGGTCATGGAGCGCCGCTATCCTGCATGTTTTACTTGTTTCCCTGCTTCATCACACCTGGTTCAGTGATTAATCCACTTCTTTCTTCAAGCTCTGCAGAAGCTTAGTACTCATTCACTCAAATCAGGTGTGATGAAGCAGAGGAAGAAGTAAAACATGCAGGAGAGTGGCCTAAGAAGACCAGGATTGCCCACCCTGGTCTAGATGGTGCTCTACTTCTTGGCTTTATATCCCCTTTCAGCTTTTGTGCATGGGCGGTGCTACATAACTATATCCTCAAAGACCTGGGAGCTTTAAGGTTCTGCACCGTATTGTACAGAGTTGTAAAGTAACTAAGTACAAAAACTTTGTTACTGTACTTAAGTATAATTTTTTGGGTACCTTTACATGAGTAATTATTTTTTAGCCTACTTTTTACTTTTTTCTTTTTATATTTTCACACAATTATCTATACTTTGTACTCCTTACATTTTTTTAAAAGACAAAAAGTAGAAGGTCGTAACTTTTATTTCATTTTTGCTTAGCTTGTCATTCCAGCTTGTTATTGTAAAAAATAAATACTAATTCTGCTTCCTAGATAGAGTGAATTTAATTGTGGTTGAATGAGAAGTATAATAAAACTCTGATACCGTATTAGTTTGTACACAAACAAATCATGTCAAACTCCAGCAGGACATAATCATTAAAATAAAAGGACTGTACTTAAGAAGTATTTGTATTTCATGAATTATATGATTGCATTTGGCTGCAGCCGTCAGATAGATTTTCATTTTGGGGAAAATGTTTGGTCACCCTTGATATATGTATATAAACTGAAACAGCTAATCTAGTGCATCCTAAATTTAACATAAATTAATTGTTTTTATACAATATAGTCATTTCTACATTTTTTGGGGAAATCACCTCCAAATAAATGTCACTACAGAAAATCTAACTGCTCATTTTAAATCAATACTTTTACTTTTAATACTTAAGTTAAAAAATCAGATACTTTAAGACTTTTGCTCAAGTAGTATTCCTAAAGGAAACTTTAACTTTTACCAAAGTAATTTTTTGGTAAGATACTTATACTTTTTGTTCAAGTATCACTTTGTGGTACTTTATACAACACTGGTATTGTAGCTGTTAGGACTGCACTCTTCAGTGCTTCAGTGACATCTGATGTTGTTCTTGAGGTTTACTGGAGCCATCCAGTTTTGAGTCACATCCCAGAATGTTTCCATGTTCACTAACACCACTGAGGCCTCAATATCTCAATATTCTAAAACTTCTCTACTTTTTCTTTTAGCCTTTGGCATTTCTTGAGATTTGCATGTTCCTTCTTGATATTACAGTCACTTGGGGTCACTACATTTTCCACCGCTGCCATGTACCTTGTAGCATGGAAGTCATACAGTATATTGCAGCCAACTGAATAATCCAATAAATCCCCTTAACAGCTGGTGCTTGGTATGCCTGTTAAGGGATAAACTTTACAGTGCAACTAAAGTTGAAATTCCCACATAGCAAAATGTGTCTGGCCCAGTTCTGACACTCGCAATGCATTAAAGTTCAGCCCAGATATGACAAAGAATGACTGCTATATGGTGGCCCAGACGTGGTTTGCCAGAGGTGGTCCATGCATGGGTCAGTGCCACATAAACTAAACCACTTTTAGGCCAGTTGTGGCATATCATCTTAAAAACAGTGACATCATTGCATTGATGTAAACAGCTCTGATAAAAACATAATTTTATTGTTCAGGTCATCTACACTTTTGGCTTGCACTTTTGTATAAACATCTTCAACAGTTTTTGTCAGTGTCCAGCAAAAGGAATGCTTAAGTCCTGAACTCACCTCACTAACGTAGATGGCCACGTCCTCTTCTTCATCTGTCCGATAGCACAAAGTGAGCCCTAATTTCTCTTGACTGCTGAGTCGACACAGTTCAATTTCCTGTACAGACAAAAATAAAAAAGTTTAGCAGTGTTAAAATAAGAAGCTATTTGCTGGGACTGAAAACTTCAAAAGCTTAAACAGCAAACCTTTCAGCATTCAATAAGAGAGGCTGCAAAACAACATAATAAGAAGTGGCTCTGCTGAAGATCACACAGGGTTTTTAGGTTCTGGTGCTTGTTTTGTGTTTTGCTTTTAAACTCTTAACTCTGAAGGCTTTTTGAGCGGGAAAGGGTTTGATCATGAAAGACTTGCTTCACTTGGGGGAGTTTGACTGAGGGGCTTTGATAAATGTCTGGCAACCTCTGGTGTTTTCCTTTTAAGTCTTTTAAGTTATAGACTATTATGTTACAGTCTAATTAAATCAAAGCCAGCCGTATATGCTGTAGAGTAGTTTGTCTTCTTGTGAAGTGAGATCAACAAATTGAAACACGTGGCATCATTTGAGTCTATAAGGATTCTTCGTTTTGGTTTTTATAAAACTATAAAAAAAATTATAAATTCAATAAATAAGCTTGATAAGGACTTGATAATTAGGAGATTTCTTTCAATTTTATATTGTTTTGTTTAAATCTGTTTTGTCCTTTGAGCTTCCCCTAGAGTTTAATGTCCAGAATCCACTTTTCTGCAACTCTGCACTTTCAGTTTACCACAGCAGATGCATCACAACACCAACAGCACCCACCAACCTGCGCCCATTTCGAAAACCTGAAACATGTCAAGGGGTGTTTGAGAGAATCAAGTGTGAAATGGCCTCCACCTCCCAAGGTCTTCATTAGAGCAGAAACACACTGGCTCTCAGCAGCAGGAGCGAAGTGGTTGAGTGGAGAGGAGGATGGAGGGTGGAGAAAGAAATGAGGTGGCGGTGAGGACTGTGGCGGGGCTCACAGGGGTCTCGCTCATAAAAAAAAATAAATAAGAGGTTCATTTTGTCCGTGACATGTGCAGGTTGACTGGTTACACGTGTTAGATGTAGCGTGGCTTTGGGAAAGGGGAATGAAGAAGGGAAAGGGGTAAGATGAAGGAAAAATGAGGGGGAAAGGCCAATTCCTGGTGCCTAGTTCTCAATTTTTTTGCGGTTTTTGATGCTCGATGCCTCCTCACACACTTTCAAAGCTTTATCATCATTTTTTTTCATGTTCTCGTTTGGGTTTTAATCCCAAAAATGTGCTAAATACTCATTCTTGAAAGTAATCCCTGCATCTTTTCTTTTTTTTTTTTTTTTACAAACCTTTTACTCACACATACAAGCACACTCAACACAAACAGAGTAAATGCTTAGGAATGGCATCATCCGAGGCTGGCGTTTCATCATATTTTGACAACCTCCACCTGATGTGGAGCTTTTAGAGTTTTATCTGACAGCCTCAAAGGCTGACAACTTCAAATTCTAGCGGTTGAAGCAGAAGACGGCGTGAACGAGGGAGACTTTGATGTGACAAACTTCACAAAGTGCGTCGTAATTCTCTAACTGCTATTAAAAATGCTTCTAATTGTCGGGGCGAGCGGGAATATTTGTTGCAGCGGCTCGCTTCCAGAAGCGCCAGAAGACCGTCGTGGCTGCGATAGAAGCCTGGTGCACGTGTGAAATTGTGGGGGTATCGGTGGGAGATGTGGAAATCACGAGTGTTGCAGAGACATTTCTAAAAATAAACTGCACAAATCAAATGCTGAGAGCAAGGCAGGGAGGAGGTGTGAGCAGGTGCTGTGTGATCCCTTATCTGCAAAACAGGCTTAAAGTTAGCTCCAACTCATTAATGATTACAAGTAGTAGAGGAGACCTGTTTTCAAATGATCCAAAATAAAAAGAAAAAATACAGATTGTGCACAGTGTTAGCCTTTCTTCTGTCTTAGAAGCTTTTGAGCTTTCATGCTTTAAGAAAATATTGTGTAAAACACCCACTCACTCAGATGCCTTTGTAAAAGGTGGCTGTCTCCTGAACCATTAAAAACACATTCACCAATCTCTTTCTCTCATCTCGCATTTTGAAACCCCCCCCCTCCAGACTCTGTTTTCCCAGCAAGCTCTCTGCCTCTCAGGCAGGAGATTGCGTTGCGACACTGGGACGAGGGCTGACAGTAAATTAATGACTGTGATGGCATGATTAAGAGGAAGATTGCTGCCCGCCATCAAAGCACATTGGATGCTGTCATAATAATCGTGCCTTTGATTACCGGTAATTGAAAAAAAAAAAGTTGTGGCAAATGTGTCGATGCACAGGCAGGGGGAAAAAAAGAGAGGAAGAACAATTCCAAGCTTGGAGTACTTCACTTCCTCAGAACTCATCAAAACTAATCAAAGAGATGGTCCCTAACACGGTCGGTCCCGTGGCGGCACACATCAAGGTTTTCCCAGGAAATTCACAATGTTAGACTGTGAAATTGCAGCAATAAGACGTGGCCTTTGTAGTCCAACAATCTAGAAGATCAAAAAGAAATAAAAAAAATGATTTAACACACTCGTGGTGGAAGATAAATTCATTCTCCACAAAAGGGACAATTAAGTTAGACTTTTAACAATTTTATAACCCCCTTTTTTATTTTCTTCCTCAAAACATGACTAACTTTAAAGTCTCACGTTAGGATTTTTCAATTGAATTCTGCCTGATTTTGTTCAATTTTATCGCCCGAATAATAAAGTTGATAAAAAGAGCATGGGCATTTCTTTTTTCAAGCAGGAGGCTTAGGTCCACAATGATTAAAAGCTTCAAGTTTCAACTTAAGTTGCTTGTTTTTTTTTCTAATAAAGCATACATCACCTTGCTGTTGTGTACAGTTCATGGGGCTGAATTAAAAAAAAGCATTGAGAAATTTCAACATCATGCCACAGTGTGTGGTGGAAGGACTTGATGCAGACACACAGGAGGCAGCAAACAAATAAGCTGGTGGGCTGAGCAGTGAAAACAAACCTTTAATATGATCTAATCTGAGATACTAGTAATCCAAGGGAAGCATTATCAAACCAGGGAATTTGGCAGAAATAAACAAAGGATCTAACAATGATCTGAGGAAACCTGGGGTGTATGTGAGCGGAATATGTGATTGTAAGCTGTGAGGGGATACAGGTGGGCTGATTAAAATATGAAGCAGGTAAAATTGAATCGGTAAAATAAGGGGACTCAGGACATCTATAGATAATGGCAAGAACAAAAGCAGAACTGAATAACACAACCCAGCTTGTATGAAAAATAAGAGAACAAAATAGAGTTTAGTGCCACATAAAACCCAAAAATTTGTTCAAAACTCCCCAAACTGTGACACTTAACCAAGCCTACCACTGAGCCCAGAAATAATTTGTACAAATTAAGGTTAATATAATGAGTATTGGTGGCCAGTCTCCTTTTGGTAAATTCCAACTATCAATCTTAAAGGCAATATATATATATATATATATATATATATATATTATATTTGATGCTTGTCAGTCCTCCTTGTATTTTGGCCCAAGATTAACATCTTTATCTCTCTAGTTCTCACTTAACGTGATTGGTGTTGAGCCATTGCATTCTCAACTGAGACAACAATCAGCAGGCTGCATAAGAAGTTCTCAGATTCATTCTGGTGCTCTCGCCCCATGATACTGTGAGGATTTGGCATGAACAGACCCAGGGCGCAGGCAGGCTCCAAAAGCAAAAGTAGAACAAAAATTTATTTTAAATAACAAAAATGCTGTAGAGACAGCTGAAACTTACAGGAGGCACGAGGATCACACAGGCAGGGGGAACAAAGCACAGAGAACCAGAACCAACACATCAAACACAATGATCCGACACAAGACTGAGACAGGACAGGGCTTAAATACACAGAAAACTAATTAGGGTAACAAGACACACCTGGAGCAGACACAAAAGGACACAGGTGAGAGAGGGTGGGGCTGCAGGGCAGAGAAACACGGGAACACTGAAAACACTAGAAAACTAAGGAAAATAAACACAGACCATGACAGATACCACTTAAAATCCCTCCATAGAAACTGCACAGCTAAAGTTTGCTCAGTCACAGTTCAGGTGTCAGTGTGGGCTTTGGTATTACACTCTCTTACAAGTAAACTGAATCTAGACTGGTATCACAATCACTTATTAATAGCTGATATGGAGCATTTAATGGACACACCACTAAAAGAGGCAACTAGCAATAAAATGAATAATAAAAAGAAAGAAGTCAGTCTGGTACGACAGAAAATCTAATCCAGTATGAGCCGTTCCAACTGTGTTTTCGGCTGATGTAACTACAGCCGTGCTTACATTTCCCAAGTTGTAAAATCCTGTTTCAAAGTGTAATAAAACAGCTCTGCAGCGCTTTAACATGAGGTAATCTCCTTACCCAACCAGCTGTCTTGGCTTGTATTTCGTTTCTCAGCTCTGGCTTTTATTGTGTTTTAATGCGGAAATGTTTCTTTATGACTGGGTTCATCGTCATGTGCAACAAATTTCATAATTCACAGACAATTGATTTACTTTTAAAAGGATATTATGATTCGACAGAAACATCGATGGTGGATGTAGAGCTCATTGATACAGATGTTATTAATATGTTGACAAAACTTAAGCTTATGGCCCAGCTGCATACATTTATCACTACGTACATACAAAATCTTCATCAAAGCAACAGTTCATATCTTCTGGAGTGGGGTTCTGTAAAATGGTTGAAAGCAAATATTATCTTCATATTAATCTGGGCTTCATGAAATTTAATTTGAATAATTAGAGTTTATTTACAACCAGACTTGCAATCTAACAGGTAGTCAGAGTTGCCATTCTAAAACAACTCAAATATATCAGACATTTTTTACTTGTTACTTTACTTTTTACTAACCCGTTACGTCATCATTGAGAATTTCATGATTATTTGCAGATTAAAATAGCTGTCAGGCTCATGGGGAACTGAACCCGGGAATGCAGGCCACACAAGGAGTTTGAGAAAAACTAAAATATTTATGGACAAAAACAAAAAGCAGGTGTAGCAGAAGAAAACACAATACAACAAAACACAATATGACGGAGAACAAGACAGGACATAAAGCATAATGACTGACTGCAGGGAAGACAGACAGACTTAATAAACTAGGGCTGATGGGGAGATTGGAGACAGCTGACCTAATGATAACAGGGAACAGGTGTGGGTGAGTGTGTCAGGACTGAGGAGCAGAAGCTGACTGACAGAAACACAAGGAGGCACTGGGAACAGACGCAGCACAAAGAAAATACAAAAAAAAATTAAAAATCACAGGAGATTAAATATAAACAACAAAAACAGAAAAATTAACACTGAAAACAGATTGTGACATCAGCAGCAGCTAGCTGTAGCACTTCAAGAGCAGCTGGAAGCACTTCCTGCTGTAATATTTCAACTGGAATAACTATATTATAAAACTCACTGTGAACCACACATGAACTAGCCATCAGTTGGTCATTTAATTAAGAACTGAGCTCTGTTTTTTCAAATCACCAAGTCAGATATTAATTGTTTGTAATTTTTCTACAGAACTCCACTTTCAATAATCTGAACTATCCCTTTAATAATATCCTGGCATATGAGAAAAGTGACTTTGAATTTGATATTTTCTGCTTTTTATTATAGCAAAGTGCTTTTTACCCCCATAACATTTACACCAAAGAAAATTTATCCTTGATTCTCTCCTTCAGCAGAGATCATTTATACTCGGGAAAAAAGGCTTTTCAGCTCGTGCCTCCATCTCGCTCGCAGCGGTTTCAGCTGTCATACAGTAAGTGGGGCTGCATTACGCTGGTGCAAAAACCCCCATCGAGACGGAATCGTCGCGGGCCGCAAAGCGTGCACAGGGTAAAGGGATTTGTTAATAGCAATGAGGCATAAACAGATGCGTTAATATTTTATATATTTTGGATTTGACGTCGGGGCCTCTGCGATCCAAGCGGCTGCACAAATCTGTTTAGGATGTGAGGAGACAGCTGAAGCTTGGCGGTTTGAAGCCTTCAGAACAAATTCAAATTAAACACAGAAAGAAGGGGGAGTTTGAGCAATCACCATACATCAGACCCGTCGGAGGCCTCGCTCGGTATATGCTCGCACACCAATGACTCGGAAATAAGGAATATTGTAGCAAAGCAGCAAGCAGAGCCAGTGTGTGTTAATCTTGTCCTGCCGGTTGAATCAGCACATTTTTATCATTTTGTGTCAAAGAAGAACGATCCAAGTACCCTGCCCTACTGATGTTACTCTGCTCCTTACACACAAGTAAATATGGAGAATCAAGAAACGTGTTGTTTTTCTGATTTTTTAAAAAAAAAAAACTGTATTAGCATCTGCCACACAGCTCATTACCAAGGTATGATCAGAGTCAAAAAATGCTTGTTAGCTTTTTCTACCAGAGTTGTGAAAACAATTAGCAAATTTCTGGCACTAATTCCCTTGTCACTTTGTGTTAGAAAAAAAAAAACATGAAAGCCTGGCACCATTTCCCATGATAAAACAGTTTTACTCAAGCTGTCTGTAACGTGGATGAGGACATGTTGCTAAACCTGCCCTCTAAATCAGTTTGAGTGTGCTTTGTACTTAAAAGCTGAAGAAAAAATAAGTTCCTGTTGTAGAAACTTTAAATTACTTTTTGAGTTTAAAACTATCAAATTGTCAGTACTTCTTATGAAGTTAAACTTCTAAATAATAAAATGTTTAAGTAATAACACATTAAATACATCAACACAAAATTCCCTTAAACACGCAACATAAAAACATATACATTTAAAAAAACTTATACAATATGTATTAAATATAACTTCTCCAGTGTCAATATGAGTTTTATTAGTTTTATTCTTCCATTTATTATTCCTAGTATTATAAAATGTTATCTTGAACATCTGTATTTTTATTAAAGTAAATAAATAAATAAGCAAACAAATAAATAAAAACTGTTCAAAAATGGGCAGGATCAAGCCCTGACACTTCGAGGTGACTTATACAAAACCTTACTGGGTTACACTTGTGAATAAATGAAAACAACAATGCTTATTAAATAACCTGTTTGTGATTGTGTCACCTCTAGTGACATACTGACAGCTTAATTCTAGGAAACTCTAGGAAATATTTATCTATTAACTGTAATAAAATATTTTTATGGTACACTGTATGCAGTTCATTATTGTTTCCTTTTCACACATATAACCCATTAAAGTATTATGTCACAAAATTAACTGAAAAGGTTATATATAATAAACATTGTATAATGTTCACAAGTGAATTGTGAACTGCATATGTTACTTATGCACTTCACAATTGCCCACCTGGATTCAATTGTATGCCAACTTATGAGTAATTAGTATATAATGCGAAAACCTTCATGACGGGGTCGTATTATACACAAGGATAAATTTTGACTGATTTTTTGCGACTGTATTACCACAATAAATGTCAAATTTTTTTGTATATGAAATATGTTGCAGCAGATAAATCATCATAATTTCTTCCTCTGCCTTCCCTCTATATAAAACGTATAGAACGTATTGTGCTAAGGCTGGCGTTGTTGGATAAGGCGTCGGAAAAGTATAACCTCTTTTTGTTTTTCTTGTCAACCGAAAAAGCAAGAAGACGTTGACGTCTGCTACACGTTTGTGTGCTCAGCCGGACAAGACGAGCTCCTCCTTGAAGCTGTCCATCTGTGAGCTGTGAGCTCACAGATGCATTCTCAGTGTCATGAAGCAGCATGCCCACAAGTGTGTGCCCCCAAAATAATGTTTCCCCCACCAGAGGGTACACTGGAAAGACTGAACAATCCTGAAGTCTGTATGAAGTATCGGGTAGTGTTATGTGCAAGGATTCGATTTTCAGTGCTCCAAAAATAGGGGGGTTGCTTTAATCACATTATGCACGCGTACACGGTACATGTACTGTGTGCAAACTGGTGCATAACTTCCTCATCGCATCTCTGCAATTTAACTTAGCAACACGTCGATATATGCTGAACATTTTGTAACTGGACAGTATTTTGGGCTGACATCGGCACAATAACTCATGTCGTAGTCTATCAGCGTGCTCATAACTTATTCAAAACTTACACCTACTTTGATAATCTTAAACCAGCATGTTTCCCATATTTTATTTTTATAGCATACCGTAAGTCGTCTCAAACAATATAGTTGTGTCAACGTCATAATTTCCTTAGAAAAATGACATGAAATCATATAGGCAAGTTTCAGATCAAAATATAGCTGAGTTAAATATTTCATTACCATTTTCATACCAAACACAGAAAATGAATATCACCGGATTTTTGCTTGAGTGGAATAATAACTTTGTGCCCAAACAAATTTCAGGAGTGCAGAGGGGAAAGTTTCCACTCTGTGAACAAGAAACTCATTTTAAATATTGTTTTCCTTGAACATCCCCATATTTGGCATCCTGTTCTGTTTTTTTTTTTCTTTTTGCATTTTTAATAATACCTCATCTTTCTCTGCATGGTGTAAAGTTGTAAAGCAGCTTCTTCCTTGTTTGGTTTTGTTGATCAAAATTGGTTTTGAGGCTTCGTGAAGCATGAAATACCTGCTTAGCAGTCAGATCAGGTGTATCGCCTACCTCATATTCAAAGTCTTCTGTCCTCTCTCCATCGGCAGGAATGGGGGAGAGGTAGTTGGTACCATCGTAGTAATCTTGGTCCATTGTATGAAGAGAGTGACAGCTGTCAAGAGAGGAAAAAAAGGTAGAATGGAAATGAAGGGAAACATCCACACAGGCAGAAAGGTTGAAATTTGGGTATTAGCAGGACCGTTGTTATTGTTATTTTCTTTCACAACACTTCTCAAGCTCCAACTCTCAAAGTGACAAGATTTGGTTGCTTTTGTGTTTTTTTTTTTTTTTTTTTTAAAAAAAAAAAA
>NW_013952631.1:57154-59169 GCF_001266775.1 Austrofundulus limnaeus
CCCCCCCACCGCACCGCCGCCACCACTTCGAGCACCCCTCTTCACAATCACCACCCAATACAGTGTAATTCTATTATGCTCCCTTCAGTTGCCAAACAAAACCTTATTATGAGGGTCTAACAAGATGTGTGGCAGCTTCAGTGCCACACAAGATAATTGTTGTAAGAAAAATAAATAAATAAATAAATAAATAAAAAAGACATCTTTTTTGAACATCTTGAGTGATGTGTTCACAGGCTGTTCGACCACCGGATAAAGCCGCAGAACAAACGTGTCTGAAAAAGCAACCGCTGCCTGATTAAAACCGACCAGTAAATGTCAGGATGCTTGATGCTTCAATATTATTCCTATAAAAACACGTAGCGGAGGGAGTAGGTGCGAAAGAATACAATTACAATTTTACAATCCAGCCTCAAATATGAGCTGCCAAGCATTTATATCTATCTATAAAAAATCTATAAAGACAGCCGTATCAGCGGTGCACTTGATCTCTGATGATGAGAAGAAATGGGAGTTTTATGGGTCGTATTGATTACATTTGGACTCAAGCCTGAGGCTGTAAGTATGCTTTGCTTTGCTTTGTGCTGCCTATTTTTTTTAATTGGCCATTTACTTTAATCACCTTGTAAACCTTACCTGAGAGTCAAAATTGAACCTCTAAGCGTCTCCAATTATGACGAGAAGTTCCCGTGAGGATTTCTGTGTTTACAATGTGTTCGTAAATGTGTCTTGATTTTGATCAGGTTATGTTTGCACTTTAAAATCTAATGTTTTTTTTGTAATAATCAACACAGACTGAGATCCTTGATATCCAGCATGCCTTCTTCAAAATGTTTATTGTGGTCGGAATTAATCATCTATGAACACCAAGTAAGAAGTAATTTCTCAGTTCTGTGCCATATATAATGTAAAGTAAAAATAGGATTAGTAATTGTTTTACATGCATTTCCCCAGACTTCTGTACAATTAATCAAATGTGGAACAATAATTACATTATATAGTACAAATACTGCTTTACCATTGAATAACTTCTTAACTCTATACAGTACTGCAATCGATTTTGCCATTTTTGTTCTTAAGTAATTTATTTGAGGTCTCCATGTCAGTTTTTCGTCAATGATGACTTCCAAAATCTTCACCTCACTGACTCTGCAAATTTCAACCCCACCCACTCTAAATGGAACATCAGTTGTTTTCTTTCTATTACTAAATGTCATGTAATTAGTTTAATCCAAATTTAATAATAACTTATTATGATTAAACCAATCTTGTACTTTTACAGATTCTATTTCCATCATTTCCAACATCTGTTTTTTGTTCTTACCCAGGTAAAAACATGTAGTGCTGTCTGCAAATAAAACACATCTATACAACCCAGACACATTTATCAAGTCATTAATATATAGAAGAAACAACTTTGGTCCCAGTATAGAACTTGTGGAACCCCACATACAATATTACAAAGTTCAGAACTTACATCATTAATTTGCACAAACTATTTCCTATTAGTTAAATAACTTGATATCCACTTTAGTACCAGACCTCTTATGCAATATTTGTTTAATTTCTCTACAATGATACTGTGGTCAATGGTATCAAATGCTTTTCTTAAACAAAAACACTGACATGGTACTGTTTTTGACCAACAGCTGTTGTAATGTGTTCACTAAGGTCCATGAGAGCCACTGATGTTGAGTTGTTAGCTCTAAAACCATACAGATTTTTACCTAAAATATTTTGTTTATCAATGAACTGAATTAATCTGGTGACAAATAACTTCCAAAATTTTTGAAAACTGTGGTAACAATAATTTTGGTCTTTATAGTTTGTAAACGTGTTTCTCACCACACTTTTAGAGAAGGATTACTTTGGCTATTTTTATGTTGCCTTTAAAGTTTTCATATGTTGTCATTTTTTGTTTATTTTAGTTTAGTTTAGTTTAGTTTAGTTTAGTTTAGTTTAGTTTAGTTTAGTTTAGTTTAGTTTAGTTTAGTTTAGTTTATTCATTCATTCAT
>NW_013952631.1:60244-65784 GCF_001266775.1 Austrofundulus limnaeus
GAAAAACCCTGATACATTTACCAAATCATTTATATATAAAATAAAAAAAAAAATTGGGTCAAGCACAGAACCCTGAGGCACATCAAAAAATATGACAGAGTTCAGATTTTACATCATTTATTTGTACAAATTGTTTCCTGTTTGTCAAATAACCAGAGAGACACTGTGGTGCTGGTCCTCGAATCCCATATTTATTCAGCTTTTTGAAAAGAATAATGTGGTAAATGGTGTCAAATGCTTTCTTTAAATCAACATAAATGCTAATACAATACTATTTTTGATCAACAGCAGTTATTTGTTCAATGAATTCCATTAGAGCCTTTGAGTTGGGATTTTTTTTTCTGAACCCATATTGACTGTTATTTAGAATATACTGTATTTTTTATCAATAAACTGATCTAATCTGGTCACAAATAGTTTCTCCAAAATTTTTGAAAATTGTGGCAACAGTGATATTGGTCTGTAGTTATTAAACATACATCTCTCACCGTTGTTGTACAGAGGAATTACCTTAGCTATTTTCATTCTATCAGGAAACATTCCTGTTGAAAATGACAAATTACAAATATGTAAATGGATCAACAACACGACTCATTATTTCTTTCACAAGCATCATATCCATATCCATCCGGTCTTTTGATTGTTTGCCAGCAATTTTTTCTTACAATACTCAGTATTTCGTCTTTATCAGTTTCACCTAGAATAATACTGTTGGTACAACCCCTAACTGTATGGCACACATTTTTATCTACCTTAGGTATTTCAGCTGCAAGGCCTGGGCCAACATTGACATAAAATTGATTGAATTCATTTACTATCATATTTTGATCATAACTTTCCTTGTCATCTTTCACAAAATACTGTGAAATATCTGACAGGGCTTTATTGTTTTTCAGGACACTATTCATTACTCGCCATGTTATTTGAGTATGTATCCCATTGTCCGTTATATTGTTAATATAATGCAAGTTGTTGCAGTGATCAAATTGTGTATAAACCTAAAAATAACAACAGCAAATTAAACGAAATACATTTATACTCAGACAATACGACACGCTTGTCTTTAAGTCCTGTATTTTATTCTTATTCTAACCAACCACAAAACATGAACTCTTGTTCACACTATAATGTTTTAGACAACTTCTTGTTCGTGCTTTACAGCATCATGTACAGCAAACTTTTCAACTTGTGAAAAGTTTGTCTAAAAATATTTAAGCTGAAGATGTAATAACAAAATCAAAGAGAAGCCTCTTTTTGACCTATACATACTATGATGCTAACAATTAAATGGAATATTTAGCCAATATGAGCAGTCATAACAAAATGTTCATAAGTTGGCATAAGTTGTCTAAAACGTTGGTGTGACAGGGCCTTAATATCTAAATACAGTTTTTTGCATTTCATGATTTAGAATCTTAAAAGTTACTCTGTTTACTAAAATATGACACCACAACTCATAGCTAGCTGGCAGTAGGATTAGTTGACAAATTGAGAACAATTTTTTTTCATGCATTTTGAGTCCTGTTGGTGAAGAAAGATGTGAAGGACATTAAAAGTCATTTATCAAACTAATCTACATTTGTCTGACTCCAATATGTAGCTCATTAGTCAATTCATTTGTCAGTGTCCCACAAACTTGTAATGCTAATCATGCAAACACAGATATTTCTGCTTCATAGCTCACTAACATCCTTCACTTCCATTTTCCCCTCCTTCATTATCGTCAGCCTTCGTCAAAGTCAACACAAGGACACGGCAACAAATCGTTTCCCTAGCTCTGACAGCAAACCAAGATTTAAGCAATTAGATGTAATGAAATAAAAATAAATATGAGCCAAAGAAATAATGTGAAATCACTGAACTGTATTTATTTATTTCATGTGTCACTGGTTGCAAATAAGTATTCGAAGCAAAAATCACAATCTTTGTGAGCTTTGTTGTGAGAAGACAACAAACACAAGGCAAACAAACAAAACAAAACAAAACAAAACAGCAAAAGAATTCATGTTCTCTTACAGAAATAGTAAATGAATACATAGAGTTTAAACATACCTATCAGAGAGTAGGAAGGGACAGACGTCAGGCACAGGAGGGGTGGAAGGCCGGAGCTTTGCCAGCGCCATGATGTGTTCGAAGGTGATGTCAGTCTGAGTGCACACGTCCACCACGTGGATTTCCTGAAGAGGACCGTGGGGGCGGCCGCTGGGGGTACGTCTGATGACCTGCACCACGACGGGGTCTTTGGCAGATCGAAAAGCCTCCACAGTCTCCTCATGGCTGGATTTGGACAACTCCTTCCCATTTACCTGAAAGTGACAAAATTTAACAGCAAATTAAATGAAAGAAAGGATAAATAAATAAATAAATAAATAAATAAATAAATAAATAAATAAATAAATAAATAAATAAATAAATAAATAAATGCTTTACGTTTTTTGTTTGAAGTTAAAGTTCTGATTGTTGAAAATCATTTTTGCAAATACACTTACTTTTTGTCACAGAGTAAACTAACTTGTAGATTGGCTTTTAAAGTATCTTAGTAAAAAAAAAAAACATTTAAATTTGACCATACTAAGAAGCTAACAGCTAATATGTGCATGCAAGACAAAGTAGAATGCTACTGTTTAAAAATAACTCCAATATCAAAAACTTATTGGCAAGCCATGAGAACACCATGTTTCAAAATATTTACAAAAAATACGATATTCCTGCCAGAAAATGCCCAAGGCTGTGCTGTAAGTGCCACAGCTAACTGCTGCTGCTACTTGCATTCGCAAATAATCATAGGATTCTATAAAATTCACCAAGTAATGCAAAACAGATTTTTTTATTCTATTTATTAACCTTTAGTTAAGCAGACAAATCCCATTGAGATCAGAGACATGTTTTGCAAGGGAGGCCTGGGCCTGAATATAACATGTTGTACATATTTTTAGTTTGTGAAAAGAAACCAAAGTACCTGGAGTAAACCCACGCAAGCAAAAGGAGAACAGGCAAACTTCACACAAAAAGACACCAGGTCTAATGGTACGTTCACACCGAACGCGTTTTGAGCGGCAGTAGCGGCCGGTTTACATGCAAAGTCTATGGTGGACGCGCCTCTAGGGGTCGTGCGTCGCGTCACGTACATTTTGGGCGGCGCGCAAGGAAGGCGGAAGGGGTGCAGAGCGTTTTCCGCACATGCGGTGCTGCGGAAGCAGCCGCCGCCAGAGTTCAAAAATCTGAACTTTTCGCCGCTCGACGCGTCTCCCACTGAAAACCGAAACAGATGGACTGGAGATCTTTACCTGAAATCGACCGTGTGCAGTTGGGTTTTCTGGCAGGATATATCAGCACCGATGTGGATCAGCTGCTCGGGACAAAAAAAAATAAGTCCGTCAGCTGGCAGCTTCTGGAGTGACGAAACGAACCGAACAAATCACCTCTAAATCATCTGGTGAGTTAATTATGTGCTGTGCACAATGTTCACTTGCTCTTTAGTAAATAAATCTAAGCCTTTTTCTTTTATTTTATCTTTATTTCACCCACCGAGGACAGACGCTCCTCCCACACCCCGCTGCTGCTGTTGTTGCTGCTTGTTCTGGTCTGAACACTAGTGCGTTCTTCGGTCTGAAAATAGTGCGTCCAACGAGAGGCGTTTTGCGCTTTTTGGCCGCTCAAAACGCGTTCGGTGTGAACGTAGCATCAACTGGGGTTTGAACCCAGGACCTTCTTGCTGTGGGGCATCAATGCTAACCACTGAGCCATCATGCTGACAAATGTAAAATGTAAAAGTTTATCAAATTTTATGTGCATTTCCAAGTACACAAAGTTCAGCAATTTACTTTAGTCTTGGCCTCACATAGACTAGCAGTTAGCTTGTCAACCTGGTCAAAATCAGCAGGTAAGATATTAACTGTTCACTACTTCTCCATTGAACTCCACTTCAAAGAATCTGTTATTTGTTTAAAAATAGATATATTTTTTTCTTTGAAAACTTTTAATCTCAATATTGTTGATACTTATATAATGTTTAAAATACAAATCTGTAAATGTGATTTTTTAACAGACTCTTCATTTACTTCTTAACACATGAATTTTTTTTTACCATTTTTAAAATAAAACTAACTGATTCTTATTGAATTGAATGCATTTTCAACAAATGAGTAAAGATCTTCATAAATTCAATACAAGAAAACAAACACAAAACATGATGTGATGGAATGTTCAACATATTAAATTAAAGCTAAAAAAGGCCCCAGTTCACTTATTCTATTTTCAACCTCATCCGCACAAAATGAACAAGATTTTCTGGTAGACTGAAAACCATTTACACCACAGCTGGCACATATAAAGAAAATCATAGCTCCATTTAGCCCAGTAATTTCTCTGAAGGAGGAACTGCAAATGAGGAATACTGAGAATGTGCTTTAGTTAAAATGCTGAAAGAAGAGATTCTAATTTAGATAACCAAGAAAGGTAGAATAAAACTATAATTTAAACACAGCATAATTACACAGTGTTCTGTTTAAATATGGTTTTGGAGCCGAGCTTTTCCTTCACTTGGCAAGATCAGAAATCAGTTAAAATGATAAAAGAAAAAGAAATCATTTATATTCACAAGTGCGAGATAAAGAAATTGAAAGCAAGCGTGCAAAAAGACTCAGAAGAGTGTTTTGGGACCTGAATCAAAAATCTCTTTAAACTCAAACATCTAAGTCGATATAAAAGCTCACATATAGCCACGCTCTGACTCTCAGAAAATGACCTACATTCAAAAGTGATCAAGTCAAAGACAGAAACCACCAAGGAACTCTTACAGAGAAGCTTTACATTTTGTAGTGTAGAAACCCCACCACTAATTCTTCATTCATGTATTTTACAAACATTAAGCTGAGGGAATACAGAATGGCTCCATGTGTTTTTAAAATTTCACAACATGAATGATCATTAAAACCAGGTCGAGCATGGAAATGTTGTTATGACTTGCCACCAAAAGACTGTGCGTGCGACTGTTAGCAAACTACCTCATAAACAAGTGGATGGATTTGAAACTCTTTATTAGTACCCACGTAACAAAATTAGTTTGGCCCATATCTGGCCCACACAATGCACTCTCAGCCCAGATACAGGAAAGGATGACGGCCCTTTGGTGGCCAAGATGTGGCCTGCCAGAGGTGGTCTATACATGGGCCAGGACTACATAAACCAAACCACAACTGGGCCAGTTGTGGTATTCCATCTTAAAAACAGTGCCACCATTGCCAGACCTGGCCCAAAACCTGTTAACAAAGCACCTGCCATGCCAGCAGTGGCAGCTTGACACCAGATCTGGCCCACACTTGTCTGCTATGGATACTCATTGGGTGAACATCTACAACTGATTAACGTTTGGTAAACCCATTCAATTTGATGGCCAAAGCCAACTGGCTCTCAAAAAATACTAAAGCTCCACTAATTTTGCAGATGATGAGGTAAAAAGGGAGGTGGGGGGGGGGAGGGGGCACGCTGCGCTGCGCTGTGGCTTCTGAATAAATGAAAATGATTTAACACAGTTGTTT
>NW_013952631.1:67698-77105 GCF_001266775.1 Austrofundulus limnaeus
GCATAGCTCCTAGGATCATTGGGACACTCAAACCCCTCCACCACGATAAGGTAGCAGCCCAAGGAGAGGTGTTTGTCTTTCACATTAAATTCCAGTGAAATATATTTATGTTTGTGGTTGTAATGTGACAAAATATGGAAAAGTTCAAGGGGTATGAATACTTTTGCAAACCACTGTATATCAAATTTACATAATGAAAAGAATGACAATCTATCTTCTTGCATTATAATTAAGAAAAAAGAAAAACACACAAAAGAATATTGTTCCAATTTTTTTTTATTTGTTTTATGCAAATCCTTGTTTTAATCAACTGTTATTTGACAGTTACGTGATTGTGTTTTTCTGGTTTACTTTTCTTTAACTAAATTGATCACTGTGATTTAGTTCACTATGTTTTATTATGAAATAGTTAATAGTAACGCAAGTGTTCGTTCTGTTTCTCACATTTTGATAAGTTAAAATGTTGGGGCTAACATCCCCCTTTCCTTCTTTTTCTTAAACTTAAACATTGCCATCTAAGTTTCATGTACCTGCAAAACATCTGGTTTATTAAGACCTTAAACCTGAAGTTTTGCAGTTTATGTTAGATTTGTAATATCGACGGTTAATCAGTGTGGACGCGTACTGATTGCTGTTGATGTTTTAACTCTCAACAAAATTTGATTGTTCACAATAACATATTAGTATTAGTGATTTATTTTGATTCTATAAATAAATGATCTCATTTTTGACCAGATCAACTTGAATTCACTGACTAAAGTCTGACTTATTTGTGTGGTCTCACAGAGAAGTTGTTTGTTTCCAAGAACCCGTTAATTTCGGTAAAGCTTTCTTTACGGTACCCTTATTACCATGTAACTACAAGGTAATAAAAAGGTAATTAAATCATTAAATCATTAAATTAAATCATTAATTACTACCTTATTACCATATAATTACATGGTAATTAGGGTACAATTTTACTATGTAATTAATTGTCTGCAGTAATGTAGCACTTACCTGGTAATGTATTGCAATTTACTATGTAACACCTAAATAAGTAGTAGGTAATTTGGACAGTTTTAAAGTTATATTTTATCAAAATTAACCACTAACCCCAAAATTTAGTTGCATTCTTTTGGTTATAAATATAGTGTTGAGTTATTATTGAGTAGTAATTTGATTGTAGTTACCCAATAAAGGTAGTTTTACTAACATTAGTTTTTTCTTTTGTACCCTAATTACCACATGATTACATATTATTAAGGTAGTAATTACATTTAATTACATTTTATATTACCTTGTACTTACATGGTAATAAGGGTACAGTAAAAGAAAGCGTTACCTGAATTTCCTTATAATGAAGTTTGTTATAAGAAGTGTAAGTGTACTAATCACTAGTTGAGACTCATTCCCACACACTCTGAGTGCCACCCATATTTTACTAAACCTTACATGCGTATTATATTTTCCAAAGTTTGATCAAAAATAGCTACAACTTCCTTAATCCAAATATTGTTTTAGTTAGGAATAAACTCTGGCAGAAAAGGCGGTGGGTGATATGCATACATCCAAGGAATTAAAGGATTTAATAATAAAAGTTTTCCATTCCTTGTGCATTTCTGTAAGTTTCTATAGGCACATTTTATATTGTTTTCTTTCCCACGCTGTATGTCTCCAGAGACTGAGAGATGCTCTGCACAGAACATCTTATTTTCTTAAATATAACACAGGTCATATTAGCTCTTCTTGCTCTCCGCTGTCCGCTCTCCTGCCTCCAGACGTGACCTTTATTTGTAGCAATGTTGCATTAATCACCTGCGTGGGAGATAAACTGGGTCAACACCACTCCAGTGGAACCACAGGGCAATTTGGAGCAAAAAAAAAAAAAAAAAAGGGAAAGAACTGCGCAGTCGAGCAGCTTTTCTCATTCCTCCTTCCCTCACACCAAAGCTGCATTCATTCTGTTTTTCTGCCCACTCAGCAGGTATTAAATACTGCAGCGTCTATTTTAGCACTGCATTAAAGAAACAAAGAGAACCATATAAATTAGCTTTGACTGTCTTACTTTTTTCCTTTCTCCTGCCTGTCTCCCATAGCCTAACCTTAGAACAGCCAGCCTGGTGGAAACAAAGGAGTTGGAGCAGACAAATGAGGCAGCCTATGGTGTATGACAGACCCGCAAGAAAAATGATCACATTTCCCAGCATCCCCTCTGGTACCGACTGTCCGGCCCGGCCTCCTCCTCCTCCACCCCAAGCCTCATCACTCCGCAGTCGTACTTGACAGCCACAATGAAAACATGCAAAACAAAAAACAACAAGAGGGAGTGTTTTGGTTTGTATTTTCTTCACTGGTTTTCACAAGAGCCAGATGGAACAATTAATCCTCAATAAACACAAGAATATTAAGCAGTCTCAAGTCCTGAGGGACATCCTTGTTGCGTCCCTTTGATTGATACTATGAAACTATTTGCTGAATGGATGTGTAAGCCTATCTGACAGATGGGAAGAGGTTTTTTAAGGCTGATTTCCTCACATCCTCGCAGTGAAGATTTGCTCCCAGCACAACAAAACTTATCATCTAAACAGCAGAAATACACACATTAGAGCACGAGTTCACGCTCCGGATTTTGCCACATTTCTTACCACCATAATAACTGTAACCTGTTCAATTATTACCTAATATTTCATTCTAGTTACACAAACATAAACTCAGTCTGCCTGGAAAAATAAGGGTGTGCATTCGTAAACACATGCTGGTGAGCAAAAATCTGTTTGCCACAAATTATTGAGCAGCTGTAGCTCGACAACCGCTTCATGTCACAACAGCTCCGTATTCAAAGAGTCAACATGAGTTATCGTTTTGGCCTGGAACGCCACAACGGCAGTAACTCAGGAGAGATCATTTGCTCAACAATTGGGAGGGAAGATGATCAGGTAAATGTGAAGTTAGACGGAAATGGGCGCCGGGATGGAGAGGCTGGATCAGGACACATCTGCTGGCTGTTTGCACAGGGATACACACAAGCTTCTGCCAGGAGAGAAATGTGTTTCCGTGCAAAGCCCCCCGAGATGACCACCAGCTTTCCAGCAACAAACGCAGTAAGCCAACTTGGCGGAGTGTAACAGAAGAATTAAACTACTTCAGTCCCTGTTCTTTTCTGTTGTTTTCTCAGTTGCAGATTTCCACACTGACAAGAACAGAATGTGTACCGACGACAGACACGTCTTTGCTTCAGTAAATAACACACATCAGTTAAAATACGTTCAGAGTGATGAACTGTTGGGGCCTTTAAAATGCCTGTGACATCAAACTGTTGCATAAGCATGAATGCATTTTTGGAAAAATAACACTGATAACTTATTGCAATAAAATATTTCATGCTGCTGAGATGAACAGTTACTGACTCACCTCTGTTGCAACAGGAAGTGATGACAAAGGGGAAGATCTGAATATGAACTAAGTGTTGCTACAACAGCTAACAACACAAACTGTGGAGAAGAACCTGATGTTTCTTTAGATTATTTTGAGTCACTATTAGAGAGAAGAAGAAGAGTCAGAGTTCAAATTATGCTGTTTCAATAAACAAAGACCAGGGAGTTCTACTTTGATGTTACTTCCTGTTTTACTTTAAGTTCAAAAGAAAATATACCAAATATGTGACAAAATGGGTGAAATCCTATGTATTATGTCAAGTTTACAATACAAAAGGATGTTTTCTTTGACGTTGGCTGTGTCCAAAACGGCAGGACGGGTCCTCCGAAGGTCGAATTCGTCGGCCGCATACGTCACAGCGCCGCGATGAAGGACGTCCAAAACGGAAGACTCCTCTGATGCGTCCGACAAATACGTCCTTCTTTTTCCCCGAATCGAAGGACAGGTCCGATGGATCCTTCCCGGCCCAGCATATCCCATAATGCATTGCGGCCCGACAGGAGATTTTTTTAAGCTAGTAATGGCGGACGAAGTGAGAGAAAAGAATACGTTTTAAATAAAAATATGGTGATTTAAAAAAAAAATAGCAGTTGTAATTCTAATACTTTTATCATTTGTATGGACATGTTTTTAAATATTATTTTTTCGTCATAAAAAACGCGAAATAAACATGAACCTACAGCGGGTCAATTAGTTCTTCAAATGATACCTTTAAGTTAATTTCATAGTTTTGTGATATTAATAATGCTAATGTATTGATATTTTTCTAGTTTTGATTTAAGTTTGCTTGTTTAGCGTCGTCACAGTTGCTAGGTGACAAGACGTACGCCGGGGTAAGGAGGGGAGGCTAGACCGTCCAAATCCACAGCCTCTTTTTTTCCGGTCTTCCCGGTCTACCAAGGACCCGGCCCTCCGAGACCGGGGAGTCTGGGTCCTCCGGAGGACCCGGCCTGTCGTTTTGGACACAGCGTTTGTATTTGAAGGATATGCATGTCCCAAGTGCTATTCAGATAATAAAATAATAAAAAAGGTAAATAATTTTATCATTAAATAAAAAGAATAAAACACCCAGCTTGCTAGGATTTGTACTTTTGTTTGTTTGAATATTGTATTATTTCTAGTTTTTGGTAATATTTATGTTCCTGACTTGGTGTGTGATTTTTTTCTCTTTGTTTCATGCTCCTCCATCCTGTCACGCCCACCTGCACCTGATCTTGTTTTTACCTGCACAGGTGTTGATTATTTGGTTTCATTAGTTGGTGTTTATGTTCTCTGGTTATAGGCATTCATTCCTGTATGTGTTTGATCTGTTACCTTGCTCATGTCTAATCCTTATGAAAAAAAAAGAAAAAAATTGTATAGGTCTTCTGGACGGGTTCTTCTTTAATGAAACGTTTCGTCTCTTCTCCAAGAGACTTCTTCAGTCTGAGAGTTTCAGGCAAAATTCAGGCTTTTAAGCACTGCTTCCATGTGACTGATACTCACATCACATGGCTATCATTGACACCTAATTAACACTTATTGTTAACAGGGGGTGGAGTGATACTGGCAATAGCAGCACTGTAGGAGGGGGACAACTGAGAACGGAGGCCTCTACCTTCAGTTGTCCCCTTCTACATAGAAACATTTCTGAGGTTGATCCTGGGGTTTGCTGGAGCTACTTTTCCAGTTTGGTTTCACAGAACCAAGTGGTCTTATCACTAGTACCACTGAGGCCTCGATTCTCAACTTTTCTAATTCCTACAAGAGACACTGAAAACTACTTGAAAGATAAGAGAAATGAATACAAAAATAAAAAGATAAAAAAATACACCCAGAATACCAGAAAAATCCAAAAAACATTTGAACGAATGTTAAAATCGAGTTCCTTTTATTGGTTTTTCTGTTTCAAAATAAAACAAGAAAAACAAATAATGGAGTGTATTTTTATTTCTTTTTTTGTTATAAAACTAAAAAAAATACAAATAAAAAAAACAACAAAAAGTTTTAACGGTTAAAGCAAAAATAAGTTTTGTATTTCTTAGTGCCCTATTTGGGACTTTTTGTCAGAACCGGAAATCATGGCCGGAACTCATTATGGATTTGCGTCTTCAGAAGTTTGTATCGCTAGATACTAAACAACAACCATATGTTTTAATTTGGATTTAGATAGCTGAAGCAAAATCACAGTGGATTTTTAATTACTTTGAGTTTACATTTTTACATTTGGATTTTAAAAACTGAAAAACAAATAAACAAAAAACCAACAGCGTGGTTATTTTATTTTTGAGATTTTATTTTGAAACCAACAAAAAAAAAAAAAAAAAAAAATCAAAGAACAAACCATACATGGATTCATAAATGTGGAGAGAAAATGTTTGGCTGGTTTTACTGCAGTAGTCTTATGACCTATTTCATTGATCTATTTAGTGTGACTGTGGTGTGTGTGTGTCCTTGTGGAATTTGTTGATGGTAGAGAAGACCCATGTTGCACCACTGTTGGTAAACAGACTAAAAAAAACTTTACCAAAGTCACATTTCTGGATCAATATTGTGAAGGATTAAAGATGTTCAGTAGCCCAAAGCAAAGCAAAGCGAAGCAAAGTCCTGGTGATGCTGATCTGGGAGTTCCATCTTATCATTTGTCCTCCAGGTAAGAAGACAAGCAAAGAGAATCAAACACGAAGCGGCAGCTTTGCTCCTTCCTCCAGGTGCCTCCTTTATCACCGCTTTTGTCTCATCAACGGCTGCCTCGCTATCAATGTCTTTGCAGACCAGGGGCAGAATGTTGCGATAGTGTTAGTGTGAAAGTGTGGCCCGTTTATCTGCTAACGTGACAACTTCAGCCACATCTGACGCAGCTCCTGCTGCTTCCTGTGGCAGGAGGGACAGACACTGCCAGCAGCCAGCGAGGGATCACTGATAGAAGTGATTCATGTGGTGTTCTTTACAGGGAGAGAAAGGCAGGCCCTCCGGCAGGAGGCACTAATAGACTATTAGCTTTATGCTTCGGAAATAACTGCACCCCCATAACTTTATGGCCTGTATGTAGCACTTTGAATCTTAATGAAATGGTTTTTGTTTTGGAATTGATTGTTGATGAAGCCTTCAGCAGGACCTAAGGTTTTACTGCATATAAAGTTGTTGTGAACGAGCTGTAAGCCTCGGTTGCAGACAGTTTACTGTGTCTACTGTGCACTGTCACCTGCTGGTTTGAGTGGCAGCCTGCAGGGTGTTAAGTGTGTGCAACCAGATGGAGAAAGTTTAATATGTAGGTCATTCAGCCCCGGGAGTTTCCTGCCTGTCAGTTAGGGTTGTGTTTTAGATTCTTGTATTTTGGAAAAAGGGAATACATGCCCTCTTTGTTAGGGTCTGTGAGGAGCTTTCTAATAAAATAATTGAAGGATACTGCAAGTCACGGTACAAAGGGAGATTCAGATAACCTGCTACATTTAGATCCATGTCATTTACAGTTTAAATACAAGAAATTATAAAAAATACTTAATAATTCATGAAGTCTGAGAACCAAATCTAACCCACATGTTGCTGCTTTGATCAGTTTTAAACAAGAGTCATGGCGTTTTTTAAGGATGTTACATGCACAATGCTATAGAAACTGGAGGTAGAAGCTACTTTTTTCAGAAAAAAAATAAAATTATTGATTTGAAATGGAAAAAAATAAGCAATACTCTACATGTAATATTAACTTCTTGATTATGGTGGCTCACTGACAGCAGAACAACAAATAACCACAGATTAAAGCATCTCTCCAGCTCATACGCATTCTGTGTCTTTTATTAAAATATATAATATTCTAATCAAATGTGGTTGTTTGAGAACTTTAAATAGATTGATGCTTCTACCTGCACTTCTGAATATATACAGATTTTAGTAGCTCTGTTTAAAATGCTTAGCACAAAAAAGTAATGCAATTTGTGTTTGGTAGATTATTTATTTTTGTAACAATGCTTCTTGTCAATAAATCTTATACTGTTGGAGAGCCTGTTTATTTCCCCTTTAAATGGTGCCCCGTTTATAAGGAGAATGCTGAGCAGTATGCGGGTTGTGCACATGAAACATTTGCCAAATTGTCTCTTGTTATGAGCTTCTGGTACCCCCAGGTGCTGCTAATCAGGTGCCCAGTATAAGATTTATTGCCAAGAAGCAGTTTTACAACAAAGAAATAGTCTACCAAGCACAAAATTATTTTCTTGTTTTACTAAGTTTATATATAGAAACAACAAATCCATTCAAAAAGACACAATGCTTTCAGCACCAGTCACACAGCTTCAGCCAACATACAGGCTGAAGTCATCAGAAGCTAGAAACTACAAGTCCCGTGGTTGCATCCATGAGACTTGTAGTTTGCTATGTGTTAGGAAATAGTTATTCCTTTAGAAAAAACAATTAAAATCTTTGTCCATTTTTAATAAAGCACTGTAAACAAAGAAGTGTTCTGCCAAACCAGAAGTACAAATAAGCTCGGATCTATCAGTCATCAGGGCCACATTTTAGAGCCAGGAAGTGGGGCATGTTGGCCTGTTTGCCCTCATGTAACCTGGCTGGGCTCAGCCCAAAAAGGAGACCTGGGTCCTCCTTCCCATAGGCTTGCCACCTGTGGGAGGAGCCAAAGGGGTCGGGTGCAATGTGTGATGGGTAGTGGCAGAAGGTGGGGACCTGGCAGTCTGTTCCTTGGCTTCACAAGCTGCCTCTCGGGACATGGCCTACGACTTCTCTGGTGGGGAATGAGCCTGAGCTGGTGTGTAAAGCAGGCAGTATGGTCGCTCGGCAGCTGACCGGTCGACGCGCCGTCACGTGGTAGTTCGTCGTTTGTTTCCGCACATACCTTTCATAGTTCCTGAGACACCCTGAGCCGAGCTCCTGGGAAACCCCTCCCGCTGCAGCATACGTCACTGCATGGGATTCCTTCCCGGGGGGGGTGCAATGCGGAAAAAAAAGTCTGCAGCTCATCACTCGACACTGTTTATCCACAAACTGGTCCTGGATTAAGCTCTAAAGTTTTTATCATTCAGATTCCACTGTGAAAAATGTCTGTTTTATCCCCCTTTATGAGTTTTTGGCCATTGACTATCATTAAATAGCTGCTTCCTGGTACAACAGTCGGCTCTGGAAGTGATCACTTTTTCTTTTTTTTCCTTTCTTTTTTTGAAGCGAGTGGTTGAAGCGAATGCAGTGTCTGCACTTTCTGTAGAAACACTCCCACCAACTTCTGACCTATTATACCACGTAGTTCATATGTGTTCTTATGTGTAGGGGGGTGAAAAGTTCGACCCGCGGGTTGCGACAAGAAGTGCAGAAATGTCGGCAATGCGAACAGAAGTGACGCAATTTTTGTCATAAAACTGTGACAGTTCGGCACGATTTCGGCAGTTCGGCAGCAGCATGCCTTAAGGTTGAGAGGTTCCAGCTACTGTATACACAAACTCACCTAAATGCATGGCTTTGGGTCTGGAACCAGTCTCTTTGAGAGGGGTTGGACACTGTTTCACTCTGGAGTTGCCCCTGGAGACATGAGCATACTTGTTGCCCCCCATCCAAGACCATGTTCTTGAGCTGGAAAAAGGTAGAGTACCTTCTCTGGGACTGGGAAGCGGGTGAAATGGGTTTCCTTCACAGGGTGTCTGGGCTCTCCTATAGAGACTGGTTGAGAAACTTGTGTTTCTCCATATTGAGAGGAGCCAGTTGAGGTGGCTCAGACATCTGGTTAGGATGCCTCCTGGACACCTCCCTGGTGAGGTGTTCCGGACCTGTCCCACTGGGAGGGGACACAGAGGAAGACCCAGGACATGCTGGAGGGACTATGTTTCTCGGCACGCCTTGGGACTCCCCCAGAGGAGCTGGCCCAAGTGGAGAAGGAAGTCTGGGTCTCTCTGCTTAGGCTGCTGCCCCCACGACTCGATCCCAGATAAACTGAAAATTATGTATGTATGTATGTATGTATGTATGTGTGTGTGTGTGTGTGTGTGTGTGTGTGTGTGTGTGTGTGTGTG